>NC_142040.1:11908153-12208153 GCF_982192425.1 Myodes glareolus | reverse complement strand
TTAGCTTAATTAAATGGTAAAGACAGTTATTTCTTCTGAGAACTAAGAATGAAAGTTTTGGAAGAAAAAGTGAATTTTTGCCAAATAATGTTCCTGTAGGATATATAGAAAAGACCTGCAGTGTATTATTACTTAATGACCAAATACTAATATAGTTTCAACAAAAATTTAAATTAGATGATTTAAAATTCTTTTATTTTTATTATTTCACTTATCTTTTTTTAAAAGTAATTTTATTAAATTATAAAAGTTTCCATTTCCGCCCCACCTCCCAACACCCTTCCACTCCCCCCACTCCCTCTCCTCCTCCCTCTTGGTCCCTAAGGGCAGACAGGGTTTCCTGCCCTGTGGGAAGTTCAAGCTCCTCCCCCTCCCTCCAGGTCCAGGAAGGTGAGAATCCAAACAGACTGGATCCCCAAAATCCAGTATATGCAGAGGAAACAAGTCCCAGTGTCATTGTCAATGGCTTTTCAGAAAGACTCCTGGCTAGCCACATTCAGAGAATCCGGCCACATTAAGAGAATCTGGTTGGATCACGTGCTCGTTCAGTCCCAGTCCAACTGGCTTTGGTAAGCTCTCATTAGATCTGTCCCCTTGTATCAGTGGGTGATAGCATCCCTCGCAGTCCTTATTTCTTTTTTCATTTTCTTCGTCCTTCTGCTCCTCATTTGGACCTTGGGGGGCTCAGTCCGGTGCTCCAATGTGGGTCTCCGTCTGTATCGTCATCCATCTCCAGATGAAGGATCTATGGTGATAAGCAAAATATTCATCAGTATGGTTATGGGCCAAGGCCGGTTCAGGCACCTTCTCCTCTGTCCAGAGAACAATCTGGGGATCTCTCGTTGGACCTGGGATCCCATATATAATCAAGTCTCCTGTAATCCCAAAAATGACTCCCTTAGTTGAACTATATTCTTCCCTGATCCCATATTCATCCTTCCTCCCTCCCCCACATCCCGGTCCACCGAGCTTTGCCCATTCCTCCCCTACTCCCTTATTTCTAACCGTCTCCCCTTCCAACAACCCTCCCACCCCCCCCCCCCACATGCACCCGAGGTTACCTGGGACTCTTGTCGATTTCCTACCTCCTGGTGGATAGCTAAATAATCTTCATCAGGTTCATCTTCTTATTTAGCTTCTCTAGGATCATGAATAACAGGCTCAAAGACCTTTAATTATGGTTAGAATCCACTTATGAGTGAATACATACCGTGTTCCTCTTTTTGGGTTTGGCTTACCTCACTCAGTAAAGCGTTTTCTATTTCCATCCATTTGCATGCAAAATTCAAGATGTCATTGTTTTTTACCTCTGAGTAAAACTCTAATGTGTATATGTTCCACACCTTTTTTAACCATTCTTCTATTGAGGGGCACCTAGGCTGTTTCCAGGTTCTGGCTATTACAAATAGTGCTGCTATGAACATAGTTGAACAAATGCTTTTGCAGTATGTTAGGGAATCTCTAGGGTATATTTCCAAGAGTGGAATTGCTGGGTCCTGAGGGAGGTTGACTCCCAGTTTCCTGAGAAACCGCCACACTGATTTCCACAGTGGCTGTACAAGTTTGCATTCCCACCAACAATGGATGAGTGTTCCCCTCATTCCACATCCTCTCCAGCACAGGCAATCAGTGGTGTTTTTAAGTTTGGCTATTCTGACAGGTGTAAGATGGTATCTCAAAGTGGTTTTGATTTGCATTTCCCTGATCGCTAAGGAGGTTGAGCATGACCTTAAGTGCCTTTTGGCCATTCGAAATTCATCTGTTGTGAATTCTCTGTTCAGATCAGTACCCCATTTTTTTAATTGGGTTAATTAGGGTTTTAGTGTCTAGTTTCTTGAGTTCTTTGTATATTTTGGAGATCAGACCTTTGTCTGATGAGGGGTTTGTGAAGATCTTCTCCCAGTCGGAAGGTAGCCTTTTTGTCTTACTGACAGTGTCCTTTGCTTTACAGAAGCTTCTCGGTTTCAGTAGGTCCCATTTATTCATTGTTTCTCTTATTGTCTGCACTCCTGGGGTTCTGCTTAGGAAGTGGTCTCCTGTGCCTATATCTTGTAGAATACTTCCCACTTTCTCTTCTATCAGGTTCAAAGTGGTCGGATTAATGTTGATGTCTTTAATCCATTTGGACCTGAGTTTTGTGCATGGTGATAGATATGGATCTACTTTCATTTTTTTACAGGTTGACATCCAGTGATGCCAGCACCATTTGTTAAAGATGCTATCCTTCTTCCATTGTATACCTTTAGCTCCCTTGTCAAAAATCAGGTGTTCATAAGCTTGTGGGTTAATATCCGGGTCTTCTATTCGATTCCATAGGTCGACTTCTCTGTTGTTATGCCAATACCAAGCTGTTTTCAACACTGTTGCTCTGTAATAGAGTTTGAAGTCAGGGATGGTAATGCCTCCAGAAGTTCCTTTATTGTATAAGATTCTTTTGGCTATCCTGGGTTTTTTGTTTTGCCATATAAACTTGATTATTGTTCTCTCAAGGTCTTTGAAGAAGTTTGGTGGGATTTTGATGGGAATTGCATTGAATCTATAGATTGCTTTTGGTAGAATTGCCATTTTTACTATGTTGATTCTCCCAATCCAAGAGCAGGGGAGGTCTTTCCATTTTCTGGTATCCTCCTCAATTTCTTTCTTTAAAAGACTTAAAGTTCTTGTCAAATAGGTCTTTCACTTCCTTGGTTAGAGTTACCCCAAGATATTTTATGCTATTTGTGGCTATCATGAAAGGTGATGTTTCTCTGATTTCCCTCTCAGCTTCTTTATCCTTTGTGTATAGGAGGGCCACTGATTTTTTGGAGTTGATCTTGTATCCTGCCACGTTACTAAAGGTGTTTATCAGCTGTAGGAGTTCTTTGGTAGAGTTTTTGGGGTCGCTTATGTACACTATCATATCGTCTGCAAATAACGAAAGTTTCTCTTCATCCTTTCCAATTCGAATCCCCTTGATTCCCTTATGTTGTCTTATTGCTATTGCTAGAACTTCAAGCACTATATTGAAGAGGTATGGAGAGAGTGGACAGCCTTGTCGTGTTCCTGATTTTAGTGGAATGGCTTTGAGTTTCTCTCCGTTCAATTTGATGGTAGCTGTCGGTTTGCTATATATTGCTTTTATTATATTCAGGTATGATCCTCGTAAACCCAATCTCTCCAACACCCTTATCATAAATGGGTGTTGAATTTTGTCAAATGCTTTCTAGCATCCAATGAAATGATCATCTGGTTTTTTTCTTTCAGTTTATTTATATGATGGATTACATTGATAGATTTGCGTATGCTGAACCAACCCTGCATCTCTGGGATGAAGCCCACTTGATCATATTGGATGATTTTTCTAATGTATTCTTGGATTCGGTTTGCCAGTATTTTATTGAGTATTTTTGCGTCAATGTTCATGAGTGAGATTGGTCTGTAATTCTCTTTCTTGGTTGTGTCTTTGTGTGGTTTTGGTATCAGGGTAACTGTAGCTTCATAAAAAGAGTTTGGCAATGACTCTTCTGTTTCTATATTGTGAAATACATTAAGGAGTATAGGTATTAGCTCTTCCTGGAAGTTCTGGTAGAATTCTGCATTGAAACCATCTGGTCCAGGACTTTTTTTGGTAGGGAGATTTTTGATAACAGCTTCTAATTCTTCACGACTAACAGGTGTATTTAGATTGTTCAGCTGGTCTTGGTTCAACTTTGGTATATGGTACTTATCTAAAAAAATGTCCATTTCTTTTACATTTTCCAACTTTGTGGCATATAAATTTTTGTAGTAAGATCTAATGATTCTCTGAATTTCCTCTGTGCCTGTGGTTATGTCCCCCTTTTCATTTCTGACCTTATTAATTTGCAAGTTCTCTCTCTGCCGTTTGATTAGTTTGGATAAGGGTTTGTCAATCTTGTTGATTTTCTCCAAGAACCAGCTTTTTGATTCATTGATTCTTTGGATTGTTTTCTGTGTTTCTATTTTGTTGATTTCAGCCCTCAGTTTGATTATTTCCAGTCTTCTAGACCTCCTGGGTATATCAGCTTCTTTTTTTCTAGAGCTTTCAAGTGTGCTGTTAAGTCTCCAATGTGTGCTTTCTCCACTTTCTTTAATTGGGCACTTAGTGCTATGAACTTTCCTCTTAGCACTGCTTTCATAGTGTCCCATAGGTTTGAGTATGTTGTGTCTTTATTTTCATTAAATTCAAGAAAGACTTTAATTTCTTTCTTTATTTCTTCCTTGACCCAGGGGTGATTCAGTAGTTGACTGTTCAACTTCCATGAGTTTGTTGGCATCCTGGGGGTAGCACTGTTGTTGAATTCTAACTTTAATCCATGGTGGTCTGATAAGACACAGGTGGTTACTAATATTTTTTTGTATCTGTGGAAGTTTGCTTTGTTACCGAGTATGTGGTCAATTTTCGAGAAGGTTCCATGAGCTGCAGAGAAGAAGGTATATTCTTTCCTATTTGGGTGGAATGTTCTATAGATGTCTGTTAAGTCCATTTGATTCAATGCCTCTAATAATTCTCTTAATTCTCTGCTGGGTTTCTGTCTGATTGACCTGTCCATTGGTGAGAGAGGAGTGTTGAAGTCTCCTACTATTAGTGTCTGTGGATTGATGACTGCTTTGAGTTCTAGAAGTGTTTCTTTTACATAAGTAGGAGGCTTTATATTAGGGGCATAGATATTCAGGATTGAGACTTCCTCCTGGTGAATTGTTCCTGTTATGAGTATAAAATGTCCGTCTCCATCTCTTCTGATTGATTTTAGTTTGAAGTCAATTTTGTTGGAAATTAGAATGGATACACCTGCTTGTTTCTTAGGTCCGTTTGCTTGAAAAACCTTTTCCCAACCCTTTACTCTGAGTAGATGTCTGTCTTTGTGGTTGAGTTGTGTTTCTTGTAAACAGCAGAATGTTGGATCCTGTTTTCGTATCCAATCTCTTAGTCTGTGCCTTTTTATAGGTGAATTGAGTCTATTAATATTAAGTGATATTAATGACCAGTGGTTGTTGACTCCAGTTATTATGATTTTTTGTTTGTTTGTTTTATTTCACTTATCTTTGAGATTATAATATAGTTATGTCTCTTCCCACTTCTTTTCCATCCCTCGAAACCCTCCAATATACACTTCTTCAAATTCATGGTCTCTTTTTCATTAGTTATTGTTACATGCATATGTGTGTATATATTTGTGTATTTATTCCTAAAGACAAACAAAACCTTCTCTGTATAATGTTACTTGTATTCTTGCCTTTAGGGCTATTTTATATTAGATAAATAATTCATGTGTTCTCAGTTTTTTCAAAATGCAAATCAGATGTTTGCGTACTTTTTTCATATATCACTTGAGTTTTCTTACTTCAAAAATGTATTGTTCAGATACATTGAAATCCTTTAAAGTTGACATTTGAGAATGACAATGAAAGTTTAACTATGTAGTCTATTTATAGCAGTCTGTTTCCTGAAATACGGCAAGCATGTAAGCCTTAGCTTGGAAAGAAGAATTGAACACTGAGAGAAATGTTCTGGACACATGTGGAGAAATGTTACTTCTTTTACATGTGACTCATTAGCAGATGCAACTGCTAATGTAGACTTGTGTCTGCAGTGCACAAATGCAGCGGTTTGTGCTGGGTCTCAGGACAGAATCACAAAGGCTCTTTGGTTCAGAAATGGAATTTAGAACTCTCTCTGTGCTTCCCAAAGAACCCACATAAATAACAAAGTAGATGTAGTGCGGTTAAGTAACACGTTAACAACCTAGTAGCTACTGCCTTCACACCCTGGAAGAAGTGCTCTCTCTCTCTCAAGGCTGGAGCCTGGCTTTCCCACTGCTGGATCTTAAAGTACTTTGCTGACCCTGAACCTGGTTTTCTTCAAGGTCCTGAGGCTAACGTGTTAAAATTAAAGGATCTTTAAGTAACAAAATCCAAAGGTTGGGGTCTCACAAGTCAGCATTGTTGCAAACTACCAATAGCTGTCTCTAATTTTGTGTTTTTGTTTTGAGACAGAATCTTGCCTTGTAGCACTGACTGGTCTGAAACCTACTTTGTAGACAAGGATTGGCCTTGAACTCACAGAGCTCCATCTGCCTCTACTTACCAAAGGCTGGAATTAAAAGCCTGTACCATCACACCTCACAAGTTCTAGATTCTTAAGCTATCTAGGACTTCAAGCAGCCTTGGCTGATGGAAGTGTATTAACTTTGCCTCAAAATGGCATTTTAGAGTACTAAAATGTAACAGCATGAGTTTGTTTAAGGGAGTGAACTTATTTTTTGGGCATCTTTTGTTCTAATCAGTAAATTAGTAACTATCAATGTTATAAGCAAAAATGATTAATGAAGGTTCTCCTTTACTAGAATCATCCTTTTGTGACTGGTGTTCAAGGGAGGCTCTCAAGACCAGCCCAGTAGGGTCTGTGATCTTCAGATGTTCAGGGAACATTCCCCATCACTAGCAGCATTCACATGCTACTGATGAGCCGGGAAGGATTTCCCTCCCTAGTAAAAGTTGTGATCTGCAGATATCTAGGGAACATTTCCCCTCACTAACAGCATCCATGTGCTATTGATGTCCCAGGAAGGGTTCCTACTCCGTAGGATCTGTAATCTACTGGTGTCCAATGCTTAACTTACACTACACTGTAGGAAGTTAGGTCTTGTCTTATTTATTTATTTGTGAGTATTCAAATAGCAGTATTGCTGAATGACTAAAGATCAAACCACCAGGGATTTTGATGGTTTTCGCACATTTCTAGCTTTCTGATATTGGTAATTAATGAAGGGAGTAAGATTCCCTTATTTTGGAGGAAGCACTAAATTATTCTGATGTAAACTGGCTGAGGACAAAGTGTAGTAAATCCAAATATTCGGAAAAGGAAATGAAGAGGAGGAATTTAAATTTCTTTTAAAAATTATTTACCTTGTAGTGATTATAAAATTGTCTACAAAGCAAAAATTTATGGACATACCTCCCACAATGACCCATTTGTTACTGGTAAAATGAATAGCATAATGTGGTTTTTGGAAAATGAGATTCAAACATCTCATATTTTTATTTTCACAGAAAAATACTTATTTCTGGATTACAACTGGATTGAGAGTACTTTGAACCATGACTTCATCTACCGTTTTATTAAAAATAAAAAGTGCCTTTGGTAAAATGTAAGCATTTTTAAAGCCACATTTTTAAAGCAAATTCCAACACTTACTCTTAAGTACTTTCATCACTATTAGCAATTATTGATAATAATGTCAATTAAATACTCATATAAACAATGAGCACAATAATTTTCATTCAAACTTTGTAATCAACCAAGCATACTCTTTACTTGATACCCAACTGTGTACTAGTGGGTGAACACTTTTTTCCTTTTAATATCCTTATTCATATTTTTCTTGACACTCATTTGTTGATTTCTATTGATGTAATAGTTTGTTAGAAAAAGAGCTCATGTCTCTTCTTGAAGGTGGAATCTTATGAATATGTAAATCATGTTTGATGTAAAGAAGTCTCTCTTTGGAATGACTCTGTGCCTTCTTGAGTTATACTGAATATTAGCCGTAGCTTAGGACACAAACTCATGAAGATGCTCAGCTTTTCCAAACAAGAAAATATCGGAAACAATTGCTTTCTGGTTACAGAAAGCATTATGTGTCGCTGAACCTAGTCTTCTCAGTTTAGGCTAATGCTTTGCTGTAGAAATAAATAAATATACAAATAAATAAATGCCATTTAATTTTTATTGCATAGGTGAGTAGTGAGCTAGCAATATGAAAAGTCATCTGGATTGTCTGCTCTGGATGTTCTAATCTCCTTTTTTTAAAATGCAAATTCTGAGACATGTCTTTGAGCAGTTTTAATTTAACCTGCCCGGTTCAATGTGTTCAGATGGCTTAGAACTGTTCCTCTGGTAAACTATTTCTCTGTAAAACAAGCCAGATTTTTTTTTTAAGAAAATAGTGTTTTGTACTTTAAAAATATTCTACCAATGTTCAGTTTCAGCTCTACAGTCTTGCACACAAACCCCAGTAAAGTCTTAGGCTGGGAACTTTGTGAATATCAGCACTGGCCTCTGAAGCCATTGTCAGTGTCTAGACGCCTGACTGTGTTTCCCATTCAGGGCAGAAGTGGCCCTCAGCTATAGAGAAGTGCCTCACTTGCACCCTTTCTCCAAATACCCACTAAGAGGTTCTCACGCCTCATAGATAAGGAAAATACCTGGGGATCTTGGTAGAAATACAAAGGCCCAGGTCCTACCCTAATTTAATGAACCTGGGCCACTGTGTTCTTTATCTGAGATTCTGCTATACACCAAAAGTTTGGGAATCACTGCTCTAAACAAAACCTTCAAAGAAAATATCAGGATAATAAATGGGAACCTAAGAAGTAGGTCAAGCAGCTGAAAATATTTGAAGCTTGACTAAAGTAAAATAGAATGATGTTTTTAAAGAAAGAAAAGGAAGAAATTGTACCTTCAGATGGACTCCTGTAAAGCAACAATAAAGTTGCTATTTTATTTCTCACATTAAAAATATGGGAATGAGATTACCTTATGAGATAAATTAATAAAATTTTACAGTGAAGAAAATTAGGCCCTTGGAAGAAATTTATGATACTGTGTATAAAGGTGAGACACAGAATTGAGGAATTATGAAACTAGCCAACAGTATATAATAGGGAAATATATGTCTTTAACTATGAAAGAAACAGAGAAAGAAAGAATCCAGCTGACACATTTTGCCCTTCCTATGAAAAGACTGCTAAAAAGAAGTGTGCCTTACTCAAGGCTATAGACTCACATTTAAGGATTTGAGACTGGGAACCTCAGATGAAAGGGAATGTGTGATGTTGGGGTAAAATGATCTGAGGGGAAATGGGAAAATGGGGGCTTTAATTAGGGAAGGAGAAGGAGATAAATACAGAAGAAGGGGAGAAGGGGATAAAATCATAGCAGAGATGTCTGAGAAGATATAAGGAATCATAATATTAGCTATCTACCTAAACATACATATAATGTATGGAAGTCTGTATACATGCATACACAGAGTTTAACTGAAAAAATTTCAGTGGCCTTCCCCCTAAGTTATGAACTATAACTTATGCTGTTGTCTTTGGTTACCTCCAAAAGTTGAAAATAAGTTCCTACTGTTGGAAGCACTATGCACTTCAAGGAAAGGACTCAGGTGAAATGTTGTATTTGATAAAATGTCTTTTTTGTAAAGACTAGCTCTCATGGCACCAGAAGGTACCATGCAAACTTCTGAAGGAGGGAAGCAAGCAAGAGTCTTCCCTATTTATAATGACTGTGAACCACAGTGGGCGGGTAACCCTAAGGGTACAATAGTGGCATGCATGCATGCCTTGGTGGTAACCAACAGCTTTCTAAATGGACTTAGGCCCACTTAACAAGAGGGAAATCATGCCTAGTACTGGAAACCTAGTCAACTCCCCAATACTAGGGAAGTAATAGATCTTGGAGGAGAGCCTATAACCACCACTCTACTAAGCCAGCATAAACCCTAATTACATTCTAGGTACTTATCATTACACTCACAGGTAAGTGTAGTTCTCAGCCTCATCAAAGGAGCTTCTCCTCGTTTCAGATAGAGACTGTCTTAGTTAGAGTCAACAGTGCTGTACAGAGACACCATGGCCAAGGTAACTCTTTTTTGTTTGTTTGTTTGTTTTTTGTTTTTTGTTTTTTTTTCTCAAAATTTATTAAAATACAAAAGTCTCCATTTCCGCCCCTCCTACCAAACCCCTCCCACACCCCCACTCCCTCCCCTCATCCCTCTCCATCCCCAAGAGCAGTCAGGGTCTCCCACCCTGTGGGTAGTTCAAGTTCCTCCCCACTCCCTCCAGGTCCAGGAAGGTGAGCATCCAAACAGACTGGATCCCAGAAATCCAGTATATGCAGAGGAAACAAGTCCCAGTGTCATTGTCAATGGCTTTTCAGAAAGACTCTGGGCCAGCCACTTTCAGAGAATCCGGCCTCATTCAGAGAATCTGGCTGGATCACGTGCTCATTCAGTCCCAGTCAACTGGCCTTGGTGAACTCTCATTAGATCAGTACCCTTGTATCAGTGGGTGATCAGACCCCTCGCGGTCCTGATTTCCTTTTTCATGTTCTTCCTCCTTCTGCTCCTCATTTGGACCATGGGGGGCTCAGTCCTGTGCTCCAATGTGGGTCTCCGTCTGTATCGCCATCCATCGTCGGATGAAGGTTCCCTCTGATCTTGCCTTCCTTGCTCACGTTCTCTTTCCTTCTGCTTCTCGTTTGGACCTAGGGAGTTAAGTCCAGTGTTCCAATGTGGGTCTCCGTCTCCATCTCCATCCATCGCCAGATGAAAGATCTATGGTGATAAGCAAAATATTCATCAGTATGGTTATGGGCCAAGGCCAGTTCAGGCACCCTCTCATCTGTCCAGAAAACAATCTGGGGATCTCTCCTTGGACCTGGGATCCCATTTATAATCAAGTCTCTAGTAAACCCCAAACTGACTCCCTTAGTTGAGATATATTCTTCCCTGATCCCATATCTATCCTTTCTCCCTCCCCCTGTCCCAGTCCCCCGAGCATTCCCCATTCCTCCCCTGCTCCCTTCTCTCTAACCCTCTCCCCTTCTAACAACCCTCCTACCCCCCCATGCACCCGAGGTTACCTGGGACTCTTGTCTATTTCCAAACTCCAGGAGGAAAACTACCTGAATTTTCTTCAGGTTCACCCTCCTATCCAGCTTCTCTAGGATCACGAATAATAGGCTCAAAGACCTTTAATTATGGCTAGAATCCATTTATGAGTGAATACATACCATAATCCTCTTTTTGGGTCTGGCTTACCTGACTCAGTAAAGCGTTTTCTTTTCTTTTTTTTTTATTATTTTTTTTAAATTTTTTTTTTTAATTTTTTTATTTAATTTGTACTGGGAACCCCTCAAGAATCAAGTCTCTTGCAAACCCTAAAATGGCTCCCTTAGCTGAGATATAAACCTCCCTGCTCCCCCAATCATCCTTCCTCCCTCCCCCTCCCCCATTCCCCCAAGCCTTCCCCAATCCTCACCCTCTCCCCTCTCCCTGACCATCTTCCCTTACTTCCACCCCCCACCCCCCATGCACCCGAGTTTGCCTGGCAATCTTTCCTAGTTCCACTATCCAGGAGGATAACTATATGATTTTCTTCAGGTTCAACTTCTTATTTAGCTTCTCTAGGATCACAAATTATAGACTCAAAGACCTTTAACTATGGCTAGAATTCACTTATGAGTGAGTACATACCATATTCCTCTTTTTGGGTCTGGGTTACCTCACTCACTCAGTAAAGTGTTTTCTATTTCCATCCATTTGCATGCAAAATTCAAGATGTCATTGTTTTTTTTTACCGCTGAGTAAAACTCTAATGTATATATGTTCCACACCTTCTTCAACCATTCTTCTATTGAGGGGCACCTAGGTTGTTTACATGTTCTGGCTATTAAAAATAGTGCTGCTATGAACATAGCTGAACAAATACTTTTGTAGTATGATAGGGCATCTCTTGGGTATATTCCCAAGAGTGGAATTGCTGGGACCTGAGGGAGGTTGACTCCCAGTTTCCTGAGAAACCGCCACACTGATTTCCACAGTGGCTGCACAAGTTTGCATTCCCACCAACAATGGATGAGTGTTCCCCTCACTCCACATCCTCTCCAGCATAGGCTATCGTTGGTGTTTTTGACTTTAGCTATTCTGACAGGTGTAAGATGGTATCTCAAAGTGGTTTTGATTTGCATTTCCCTGATCGCTAAGGAGGTTGAGCATGACCTTAAGTACCTTTTGGCAATTTGAAGTTCATCTGTTGTGAATTCTCTGTTCAGTTCAGTACCCCATTTTTTAATTGGGTTAATTAGAGTTTTATTGTCTAGTTTCTTGAGTTCTTTGTATATTTTGGAGATCAGACCTTTGTCTGATGAGGGGTTGGTGAAGATCTTCTCCCAGTCAGCAGGTAGCCTTTTTGTCTTACTGACAGTGTCCTTTGCTTTACAGAAGCTTCTCAGTTTCAGTAGGTCCCATTTATTCATTGTTTCTCTTATTGTCTGTGCTACTGGGGTCCTACTTAGGAAGTGGCCTCCTGTGCCTATATCTTGTAGACTACTTCCCACTTTCTATTTTATCAGGTTCAAAGTGGACAGATTAATGTCGATGTCTTTAGTCCATTTGGACCTGAGTTTTGTGCATGGTGATAGAAATGGATCTGCTTTCATTCTTCTACAGGTTGACATCCAGTTATGCCAGCACCATTTGTTAAAGATGCTTTCCTTCTTCCATTGCATACCTTTAGCCCCCTTGTCGAAAATTAGGTGTTCATAGGTTTATGAGTTAATATCCGGGTCTTCTATTCGATTCCATAAGTCGACTTCTTTGTTCTTATGCCAATACCAAGCTGTTTTCAATACTGTAGCTCTGTAATAGAGTTTGAAATAAGGGAAGGTAATGCCTCCAGAAGTTCCTTCATTGTATAAGATTGTTTTGGTTATCCTGGGTTTTTTGTTTTGCCATATAAACTTGATTATTGTTCTCTCAAGGTCTGTGAAGAAGTTTGATGGGATTTTGATGGGGATTGCATTGAATCTATAGATTGCTTTTGGTAGAATTGCCATTTTTACTATGTTGATTCTCCCAATCCAAGAGCAGGGGAGGTCTTTCCATTTTATGGTATCCTCCTCAATTTCTTTCTTTAAAAGACTTAAAGTTCTTGTCAAATAGGTCTTTCACTTCCTTGGTTAGAGTTACCCCAAGATATTTTATGATATTTGTGGCTATCGTGAAAGGTAATGTTTCTCTGATTTCTCTCTCTGCTTCTTTATCCTTTGTGTATGGGAGGGCAACCGATTTTTTGGAGTTGATCTTGTATCCTGCCACGTTACTAAAGGTGTTTATCAGCTGTAGGAGTTCTTTGGTAGAGTTTTTGGGGTCGCTTATGTACACTATCATATCGTCTGCAAATAATGAAAGTTTAATTTCATCCTTTCCAATTCGAATCCCCTTGATCCCCTTATGTTGTCTTTTTGCTATTGCTAGAACTTCAAGCACTATATTGAAGAGGAATGGTGAGAGTGGACAGCCTTGTCGTGTTCCTGATTTTAGTGGAAAGGCTTTGAGTTTCTCTCCATTCAATTTGATGTTAACTGTCGGCTTGCTGTATATTGCTTTCATTATATTTAGATATGATCCTTGTATCCCCAGTCTCTCCAACACCTTTATCATAAATGGGTGTTGAATTTTGTCTAATGGTTTTTCAGCATCCAATGAAATGATCATATGTTTTTTTTCTTTCAGTTTATTTATATGATGGATTACATTGATAGATTTGCGTATGTTGTACCAGCCCTGCATCTCTGGGATGAAGCCTACTTGATCATAATGGATAATTTTCCTAATGTGTTCTTGGATTCGGTTTGCCAGTACTTTATTGAGAATTTTCGCGTCAATGTTCATGAGTGAGATTGGCCTGTAATTCTCTTTCATGGTTGTGCCTTTGTGTGGTTTTGGTATCAGGGTAACTGTAGCTTCATAAAAGGAGTTTGGCAATGATTCTTCTGTTTCTATATTGTGGAATACATCAAGGTGTATAGGTATTAGCTCTTCCTGGAAGTTCTGGTAGAATTCTGCATTGAAACCATCTGGTCCTGGGCTTTTTTAGGTAGGGAGATTTTTGATAACAGCTTCTAATTCTTCACGACTAACAGGTCTATTTAGATTGTTCAGCTGGTCTTGGTTCAACTTTGGTATATGGTACTTATCTAAAAAAATGTCCATTTCTTTTACATTTTCCAACTTTGTGGCATATAAGCTTTCGTATTAAGATCTGATGATTCTCTGAATTTCCTCTGTGCCTGTGGTTATGTCCCCCTTTTCATTTCTGATCTTATTAATTTGCATGTTCTCTCTCTGCCGTTTGATTAGTTTGGATAGGGGTTTGTCGATCTTGTTGATTTTCTCCAAGAACCAGTTTTTTGTTTCATTGATTCTTTGGATTGTTTTCTGTGTTTCTATTTTGTTGATTTCAGCCCTCAGTTTTATTATTTCCAGTCTTCTACTCCTCCTGGGTAAATCAGCTTCTTTTTTTTTCTAGTGCTTTCAAGTGTGCTGTTAAGTCTCCAATGTGTGCTTTCTCCGTTTTCTTTAAATGGGCACTTAGTGCTATGAAATTTCCTCTTAGCACTGCTTTCATAGTGTCCCATAGGTTTGAGTATGTTGTGTCTTTATTTTCATTAAATTCAAGGAAGACTTTAATTTCTTTCTTTATTTCTTCCTTGACCCAGGGGTGATTTAATAGTTGACTGTTCAACTTCCATGAGTTTGTTGGCTTCCTGGGTGTAGCATTGTTGTTGAATTCTTACTTTAATCCATGGTGGTCTGATAAGACACAGGTGGTTACTAATATTTTTTTGTGTCTGTGGAAGTTTGCTTTGTTACCAAGTATGTGGTCAATTTTTGAGAAGGTTCCATAGACTGCAGAGAAGAAGGTATATTCTTTCCTATTTGGGTGAAATGTTCTATAGATGTCTGTTAAGTCCATTTGATTCAATACCTCCAATAATTCTCTTATTTCTCTGCTAGGTCTGTCTGATTGATCTGTCCATTGATGAGAGAGGTGTGTTGAAGTCTCCTACTATTAGTGTGTGTGGTTTGATGACTGCCTTGAGTTCTATAAGTGTTTCTTTTACATAAGTGGGTGCCTTTATATTAGGGGCATAGATATTCAGGATTGAGACTTCCTCCTGATGAATTGTTCCTGTTATGAGTATGAAATGTCCATCTCTAGCTCTTCTAATAGATTTTAGTTTGAAGTCAATTTTGTTAGATATTAGAATGGCCACACCTGCTTGTTTCTTAGGTCCGTTTGCTTGGAAAACCTTTTCCCAGCCCTTTACTCTGAGTAGATGTCTGTCTTTGTGGTTGAGGTGTATTTCTTGTAAACAGCAGAATGTTGGATCCCTTTTTCGTATCCAATCTCTAAGTCTGTGCCTTTTTATAGGTGAATTGAGTCCATTGATATTAAGTGATATTAATGACCAGTGGTTGTTGACTCCAGTTATTTTTTTGGGGGGAGTTGTGGAGTGTATGTTTTTCCTTCCTTTGAGTTCTGCTTGTGAAGGGTCGCTAGAAGCCTGAGTTATTGGAGGCGGTGTTCAGAATATTGAATTCCTTGGGTTGTGATTTCCTTTCTAATACTTTCTGTAAGGCTGGATTTGTAGCGACGTATTGTTTAAATTTCTTTTTATCCTGGAATATTTTGTTTTCTCCGTTGATAGTGAATGATAGCTTGGCTGGGTAAAGTAGTCTGGGCTTCCATCCATGGTCTCTTAGTTTCTGCAGTACCTCTATCCAGGACCTTCTGGCTTTCATGGTTTCCATAGAGAAGTCTGGTGTAAGTCTGATAGGCTTACCTTTATAAGTTACTTGATCTTTTTCCTTTGCAGCTCTTAATATTCTCTCTTTAATATGAATGTTTTGTGTTTTGATTATTATATGGTGAGGGGATTTTTTTTTTTTGATCCAGCCTATTCGGTGTTCTGTATGCTTCTTGAATCTTCATAGGGATATTGTTCTTTAGGTTGGGGAAGTTTTCTTCTATAATTTTGTTGAATATATTTTCTGGACCTTTGATCTGCAATTCTTCTCCTTCTTCTACCCCTATTATTCTTAGATTTGTTTTTTTTATTGTGTCCCACATTTCCTGAATGTTTTGTGATGAGAATTTGTTGGATTTGCTGTTTTCTTTTGTCAGAGCGTTTAATTTCTCTATGCTGTCCTCAGAGTCTGAGATTCTTTCTTCTATCTCTTGTATTTTGTTGGTTATGCTTGTTTCTGAAGTCTCTGTTCGTTTACCTAGATTTTCCATAGCCAGCCGGTCCTCGGATTGTGATTTCTTCATTGACTCCATTTCAGTTTTCAAATCTTGAACTGTTTCCACTACCTGTTTGATTGTTTTTTTCTTGGTTTCCCAGAATTTCATTTACGGATTTACTCATTTCTTCAAACCTTTTGGTATATTTCTCTTCCATTTCTTTACTCATTTCTTCAATCTTTTTGTTATACTTATCTTCCATTTCTTTATGGCAGATTTTCACCTCCTGTTTAAGTTCCTCTATTATTTTCATAAAGATCCACTTAGAGTCAATTTCTTCTATTTCTTCTGGAGTAGGGTGTTCAATTCTTCTAGTTTCGTGATCCCTGGATTCTGGAGATGTCATGTTGCCTTTCAGGTTGTTGGAGGAATTTTTGCATTGGCGCCTGCCCATCTCCTCCTCTCTGGATGAAACTCCTCAGCACTCTCTGGACAGAACTCCTCAGCACTGCAGCAGGGCTAGCTGGTGTTTACAGGACATAGGAGACAAAAAGGCAGCAGCAGTGGGGGCAGGGAGGGGTCCCGTGGAACACCAAAGACCCTGCAGTAGAAGCTGAAGGGGGAGGGCTTGTGCTCTCTTCTGGGACAGAGAGCCCAGGCAAGCACCCACTCACCTCTCTGGATAGAACTTCTCAGCACTGCAGCAGGGCTAGCTGGTGTTTACAGGACACAGGAGACAAAAAGGCAGCAGCAGTGGGGGCACGGAGGGGTCCCGTGGAACACTGAAGACCCTGCCACAGAAGCTGAGGGGGGAGGGATTGTGCTCTCTTCTGGGACAGAGAGCCCAGGCAGGCACCCACTCACCTCTCTGGATAGCCCAAGGTAACTCTTTTTTTTTCAAAGTTTATTAAATTATGAAAGTTTTCATTTCCACCCCTCCTCCCAACATTCTCCTACTCCCCCCTCCCCCTCCCTCTTCATCCCTAAGAGCAGTCAGGGCTTCCAGCCCTGTGGGAAGTTCAAGTTCTTCCCCACTCCTTCCAGGTCCCTGAAGGTGAGTATCTGAACAGATTGGATCCCAAAAATCCAGTATATGCAGAGGAAACAAGTCCCAGTGTCATTGTCAAAGAAAACATTTAGTTAGAGTGGCTTGCTTACAGTTTCAGAGGTCAATCCATTATCATCCTAATGGGGAGTATGGTGGTCTGTAGGCAGATGCTGGAGCTGGTGCTGGAGCTGACAGTACTAAATTGAGATACCTGGTGGTATCCCAAGCATAGGAAATTTCAAAGTCTGCTCCCACAGTGACACACTTCCTCCAAAATGCCATACCCTCTTCCCCAAAGCTACATCCCCTAATAGTACCACTCCCTATGAGATTATGGGGATCAGTTGCATTTAAATACCACAGAAACTGTTACAAAATACCACGATTTGTCAAAATGAGGAGCTGTGGATCCCAGTCCCAAATGATACCTCCAGAGCACAACTACTACACCTAAGGAAACGAGGAGAGCAGAAAGATTTTCCAAGCTAAAAGAACTGCTAGTTTTCAAACAGATTCTGTCTTCCAAAACTGTCGGAGAGGCTCCAAACAGGAAGTGTCACTAATGTGGCTTCCTGAACAAGAATGACACCAATATCTGGTGTAGGAGTTCCTTCTGTTTATGTATTGCTTTCATTGGTTAATCAATAAAGAAACTGCTTGGCCTGATAGGGTAGAACTTAGGTAGGCAGAGAAGACAGAACTGAATTCTGGGGGGAAGGAAGCAGAGTCAGAGAGAACCACCGTGGAGCTGCCAGAATCAGACATGCTGAATCTTTCCCGGTAAACCACAACTTCGTGGTGATACAGATTAATGGAAATGAGTTAAACTAAGATGCAAGAGTTAGTCAATAAGAGGCTAGAGATAATGGACCAGGCAGTATTAAAATGAATGAAGTTTCTGTGTGATTATTTCTGGTGTAAGCTAGCTGGGTGGCCGGGACAAACAAAGGGACCCCCACTCTCCTTTACAACAAATATCCATGCTAAAAAATACACCTCAACCCTACACAAGTAACTACAGACAGCTTAGAAATGCTAAGAGTGGAGAAGTACCCTTCCCCAGAAAAAAAGCCTACCAATTGATTATTCACGACTAAATGATCAGTCTTGAAAACATACATATGAGTAACACAGACCAGACCAAACATGTTATACACTCATATATGAAACAACAATTAAATAAAAAGAGGCATGAGTCTGAACTAGAGCAAGGTGGGGTTATAAGAAAGGGGCTGGAGGGAGAGAAGGAAGGAAAGGTGAAGTTGTATTATAACCTCAAAAAAAACCCCAAAATTACTAAAAATTAATGTTCCTTACTTGTAGTATTAAGAAAGGAGTGTATACTATGATACTTTGATAGTTCATCTTGACTATAAAATATATTATATTGGTTGAATTGGGAGATATATAAATATTTAGTGACACACATTTCTGGCTATGTCTTTGAGGGAAATTCTAGAGGTGATTCTGTTATCACGTTTTGAAAACAGAAGGTAAAATAGAGAAACTGGAAAGATAGATTGGTGACTAAAGGTTCTTGGGACCCAGTAACCTGAGTTCAATATCTGGAAATCATGTGTTAGAAGAAGAGAACTGACTCCCACAAGTTACTCTCTGACATAAACATACATACCACGGTTTACATATGTGAGTATGTGTTAAAAAATTTAGAAGTTTCATTTCTTTGATTTTAAGTAAATATTATTTTCTAACTCTTCAAGAACTTTTTACAGTGTATCAATGTATTTCGACCACATTCACCTCAATTTCTCCCCTTAATTTCTCTCAGATGTACTGAACCTCCCTACCCACCAAACTTTGTTCTCTCTCTCTCTCTCTCTCTCTCTCTCTCTCTCTCTCTAAGTTAATAGTCCATTGACTGTTATTTGTACTGCCCACATACTTCTTTGTGTAGCAACTTCCACTGGTGTGTGGTGAACCCAGCAGGGACTGCAACCCTTTAAGAAAAACCTTCCTCTCCCTTCCCTAGAAGCCACCAAATATCCACAGCTCTTCAATCAGGAGTGGGCTTTGTGCTGCATAGTACTTCGTCAACTTGACACAGAACTAGAGTTAACTGAAAAGAGGGGTCCACAATTGAGAAAATGCCTCCATAAAATCTGGCTGTAGGGCAGTTTCTTAATTATTGATTGATGGGGGAGGGCCAAGACCATTGTGGGTACTTCCATCCCTTGCATGATGGTCCTGGGTTCTAAAAGAGAGCAGGCCAAGCAAGCCATGAGGAGTAAGTCGTCAGCAGCATCCCTCCATGGCCTCCATATCAGCTCCTGGCTCCAGGTTCCTGTCCCATTTCAGTTCCTGTCCAGACTTTCTTCAATGATGAATAGTGCTATGGAAATGTGGGCAAATAAATCCTTTTCTCTCCCCAACTTTCTTTAGGTCATGGAATTTCATCATAGCAATAGTGACCTTAGCTAAGACAGTGTTCATGAACCTTTCCAACTCCATGTTAGAATGTTGACTGACTTGATCTTGGAAAGGGTCTGTGCAGGTAGCCATAGCTGCTGTGAACTCATTAGTGTAATAGTCCTGTCATGATCAGAAAACTTTTTAGTGCCACTCCTTCATAATGTTGGGCTCTTACAATCAGCCCTTCCCTTCTACAGTGGTCCCTAAGCATTGCGAAAAGAGTTTGATCTATGATATTTCCCATTCGTGGGTGAGAACCTCATATTCACTATTCTATGTATGTTTACTGCTTGTGAGTTGCTTCTTTTACTGTTATACACTACACAAAATGCCTGCTCTCATTGGATCTGAGAGTTGCACTAATCTATAGGCAGGGAGATAAGAATTCAGGGGGTAGCTTCATACTATCTCCATATCCTAGCAAGTTTTATGTCATCCCGATAAAAGCTAGCAGCATTTTAAAAAGGAAAACTTCAACTAAAAGATGATACCAGATTGCCTGAAGACAACAAATCTATGAGACACAGGCTTGACTAATGATTGACGTGGGAAGGCTCAGTCCACTGGAGGTGGGATTACCTCTAGGCAGGTGATCTTGAATAGTATGAAAAATCAGAGTGAGCAAGCCAGTGAGCAGCACTCTTTATGGTCTGCATCAATCCTGCCACCAGGCTCCTGCCTTAAGCTTCTGTCCTGACATTTCTGAATGATGGACTATAAGGAACAAGATGAAATAAATGTTTCCTTCCCTAAGATATTTTAGTTATGATGTTTTATCACAGCATTAAAGACTATAAGACAATCTATTTAGCAGAATAATATAGTAGGTTCATTCCTGGTACCTAGGTCTTGGCCATCCATAGGTTCTTGGCCAGATTGATAGTGCCCAGGTGGTGCTTCCTTTGAAGAGCCCAGGAATATGAAAGTTGTAATCCTATAGCCTGGAAGTGGTATTAAAACACGTTACCTGACCCTTTGCCCTACATTCTCTCAGATATGGGAAAGCAGTTAGAACAGACCCAGACGATAAACATCTTGAACTTACACTCTAAGATCAGAAGTTGTAAATCCTGACTCTGGGATGCGCCCCACAGTGGTTGTAAAATCTTGACCCCAGGAATGCACTCTCGTTTAGCAGTAAATTTGAACCTCATCCTCACTCTGGATGGTCCTTGACTGTGAAAAGATGCTTGTGGCCCCTCATCAGGGTCACAGAGCCAAATAACTTTCTGTGGCCCTAACTAGTTAGAAGGTTTTGTTACCCCCAGTGTTTTTAATAAGTTGCTTCTGATTAATAGACTTCAGTAGTCTGCTCCCCACTATTTGTGCAGTTCCAGAACCAAACACCTACTTAAATCCGATAACAAAACAGTTGGTTGTCCCTGCCTTAACAGTTGTGCTGCTATTAAATCTATGAGCATATCTTGCCACACTGTTTTTTTTTTAAAAACTTTTATTGATTCTTTGTGGATTTCAAAACACACATTCCAACCTCACTCTCTAATTCCTCACATCTGCCCATTGTTCTTGCAATCCCCTCCCAGGAAAAAACAAACTTAAAAGAAAAAAACAGAAAACAAACAAAATGAACAAAACAAAGCAGCAGCAGCAACAGAAGAAGATGAAGTAGAAGAAGAAGAAAGAGGAGGAGGAGGAGGAGGAGGAGGAGGAGGAGGAGGAGGAAGAAGAAGAAGAAGAAGAAGAAGAAGAAGAAGAAGAAGAAGAAGAAGAAGAAGAAGAAGAAGAAGAAGAAGAAGAAGAAGAAGATTGTTATTGTCATGGAGGATGTAGTATGGCCCATTGAAGTCACACAGTTTACTCATTAGTCCATTCATCTTTACTTGAAGTGTTCATTCCCACAAGTCATTGGTCTGGCTCAAGGCCTCTGGTTTCTGCTACACCACCAATCATGGGCTCTTTCCGGGGCTCCTCTTGGATACTCGTGTTGTTATCCTGAGTCTTGGAGATCCTGCTGTTTTGGATCTGTAGGTTCATCTCCTTCACATTCTCCAACACTTCATAGATTTGGTGGATATTGGGGTGGATCAACTCATAGCCCTAGTTCTGTACCTGAGTGGTAGCTGCGTTAGTCAGCTCACTAGCTTTCCCTCATCATTACTACCTGGGCAAGCTTTACTGCTGGAGGCTTGGAGACTTTTCAGGTGTAGGTCACTGCCTGGGGCCATGGGGTGGTGTCCATAGCTCCAGTTGCCAGTGAGAATTCTGCAGGTGCCTGGGATCTGGTCAGTCACCTGGGATCATGTTGGTGCCTGGGGGACCATGCTGCTACCAGGGTCATGCTGATCTGGGTGGCCTGTGCTGCCACCAGAGATATGGTAGTATCCAGGCCAAGCTGCTGCCAAGGGCTATGTCTGGGTGTGTGGTCCTGCTTTAGGTGGGGTCTGTGATGATGTCCATGGTCCATGTTTGCACAAGGGTAGGGTGGGGAGGTCGTTGGAAACATGCTGTGTTGAGCCAGCTCTGCCCTTCACTGGCCCTGCCCTTGCTATATACTATAGCAGGCTAGGTGGCCCTACTCCTCAAAGGAGAGCTTGACCCTGCCTTGGGAAAGATGGCCTCCACCGCTCACCATAGGCATGCACCTCACCTGGGTAGCACATTAGAGATGACCCTATTGTCAGGAATGCGGGTGAGCCATTCCTGAGGGTTTGAAAGTGATAGAGCTGACCCTGTTCCCCTTTATCTGCCATGTGGTGGCATGTGTAAAGGAAAGATGCCATCTTCCCTTTGCCCCTTACTACCTGTGACAGGTAAGAGATCTGGCCCTGGGGTCATGGTCACAAGTGTGAGAGAGCTAGTCCTGCGCCATACCAGCTGCAGCACATAGGATAGCAGGCCCTACACCCTGCCAGGACAGCACACTAGAGCTGACCTTGTTGTTAGAACCACAAGTGAGCCAGCCCTGCGGGCATAAGAGCAGGAGAGCTGACCCTGCCACCCCTTCAAATTCCCTCTATAGCAATTGGGAGAGAGGGCTCTGAGCCTTGCCTGGGCAGAACAGTAGAACCGCCTCTGATAAAGTGAGTGTGGGGGACATTGACTGAGGGTCTGAGAGCTGGTCCCACTCCTTGATGCAGGTAGACTGAATGAGGAGAGCTTGCCTAGGCAGTGCTAGAGAGCTCACCACACTAGCTTTCATTGCAGTTCACAGGACCATAGTTTGGTAAGAGTGTTGATGCCTGACCCCGCTCCGGCAGCCTCTAGAGCGCATCCCAGTACTTTCAGGACTAGTCAACAGGGAGAAAGCTTAGTAAGAACTTAATCTCTTCATGGTCTATGGCCAATGTTGTGCTGTCTTCAACAATAGGCTATTACCATTACATTCTGGTGGGCAACTACAAGCAATGGTAACAGACTGCATTGTTTTAGGGATCTCTGGGAGTCTCTGGGACACCTCAGACCAACAGTTTGAGAAGAGGTACCCTAAAGTGACCACTGAGCTTTTTATTTGGAGACCTGTGGCTTCTTGGGATATGCATAATCCTATGAGTAGAGTGACTCCAATTAAATTCCTATGTGTATATCTACATGTGTTCACACACACACACACACACACACAAGCACGCGCACACACACACACAAGGACACGCACACACACATGCACACACACACACACACACACACACACACATATATATAAAATGAAGCATTTAAAATATTAACTTTTCATATAGCTTTTTCAAATAGCCTCTCACAATCCTCTCTGGCCTACTCTACTCTCTTTCTCCTAACTTAAATCTTCTTCCCATTATTTTATTTTCCCCACTACCTGATCTACTATCCCCTTCCCTTAAGACCAGTGATCCCTTTCTAGTTTTCTGGATTTTGCAGGTACTCCAACTTACACACACAAATCTAAAGATCCACTTATGAAAGAGAATATGCAATGCTTGTCTGTCTTTATCTGTGTTACCTTACTCAGGATAGCGTTTTCCAGCTTCAACCATTTCCTTGCAAATGTCTTCAGCTGGAAAAAAAAATACAATTATGAAATTTTCAGGTAAATAGTTGGAGCTGCTCTTATTTATTTTTATTCATTTTGATTTATACATGTGTGTACAACCAGAGGTCAGAAGAAGATATTAGATCCCCTGAAGTCACAATTGATTGTGAACTAACATGTCAGTGCCAACTCAGGTCCTCTGGAAGAGGAGCAAATGTTCTTAAATGCTGACCTATCTCTCCATCCCCCTTAATATTCTTTTGTGCTTTAAGTTAAAAATAAAGATGGTGGATGTAGCCCAATGATAAAGTGCTTGCTTAGCAAGTGTAGTGTGCCCTAGATTCAATATCTAGTACTACAGTGAGAGGCTCTTCTGATAAATAATGAATACATAAACTGTTGTATATCCATACAATGCAATATTACTTACCAGAAGACAAAAGTGAGCACCAAGTATGAAATACATGCATAGTATGTAAATGCATGTTGCTAACTGAAAGAGGCCATTCTAAAAAGTGTACATACTTTATTATTTCATATATGTAACATTCTATAAAAGGTAAAACTGTAGAAAAGAATGGAAGACAAAAAACCCCCAAGTGGATTTAAAATCCTTTCAGCAATAGGAAAATCATGTCTGGTACTGAAAACCTAGCCAGCTCTCCAAGGCTAGGAACATCACGGATGTTGGAGGAGAATCTATAATCTCCACTTATCTACAGTCCTTCACTACATTGTAAGTGTTTGTCCTTTACTTCCAAATAAGTATAGTTCTAATTCTTACCAAGGAAACTTCCTTTTTTGCAAAGGAGAGCATTACAGAAATACAAAACCAATCAGAGCACAGAGTTGTGGAGAACAATGGACATGACTACAAAACCACTCTCATAGCAAAGGCTAAGGAATCATCGAGGAAAATCAGTAAGTTCACTGTGAGAATGTGTATCCTAGGGATATCAGAAATACACACACACACACACACACACACACACACACACACAAACTAAAACAACCTGAATAACAAAAGAACTTCTGGATGTGTCATCATCTCCAATCTTAATTTATACTGCATAGCTACAGTTATCAAAACAGCATTGCACTGGCATAAAAACAAACATATTAGTCAGTGTAATTGAATTGAAGACCCAAAAATAAGTCCACACACCTATAGACACCTGAGTTTTTACAAAGAAGCCAGAAATACATACTGTAAAAAGACAGCATCTTCAACAAATGCTGCTGGTCTAACTGGATGTCTGCATGAGGAAGAGTTCAAATAGATCCATATGTATTTCTCTGGACAAAATTCACCTCCTAATAGACCTCAACATAGAGTCAGGTATACTGAATCTGATGGAAGAGAAACTAAGGAATAGTCTTAAACTCATTGGCACAAGAAATTAGACTTTCTGAACAGACCACCAATAGCACAGGCCCTAAAATCAGCAATTAATAAATGGTACTTCAAGAAACTGAAAAGCTTTTTCTGCAAGGCAACATCATTTGGACAAGGAGGCAGGCTACAAAATGGAAAAATATTTTTTTTATCAAATCAACATCCAATAAAGGGCCAATATCTAAAATATGTAATGAACTTAAAAAAGGACATAAAGACAAGAAATAAAAAATTAAAAATGGGATATAGATCTAAGCAGAGTTCTTAAAGATTTAAAAGTGGGAACACAAATGACTGAGGAGCAAAGAAGTATTCAGCACCCTTAGTCGTTGTAGAAAATACAAATGAATTCTACACAGGCATCTGAAGTAAGAACACTCCTACACTCACTAGCACTCCTAGTGTCCAGATCTTAGAGGAGGCAGAGCTACTTAGAGAAATGACCAACTCTAGGACATTTGACCCAAGATGACCCCAGACCACCCTGTAGCTCCAGAAACTACGACATGCTCAAAACCCTAAATCAAAACAAGCCATAGTGGGCACATATAAAAAGACAAAGAAGCTAACTAAAGGTGTAATGTGAGGAACAGGATAAATGTGCTATTGAATTATAACTCAAAACCCAAATAAGCAGCCATGTGTTCACATTGACTTAAAATGACTCTATAAATAAATGGGAAATATCTAGAGATCCTATACAGAAGAATTCAAATGAATTGGCATAGATTTTCCTCCAAGAAATGCAACCTAAGTCCCACTCTTTCCTTAGCTGTGGCCTATTCACTGTTTCATAAAGAATATGCAATATTGCTTTGTCTCTACTGCTGACCTAACTCTATCAACCAGTCCAAAAATAGAATACACTCTATAAAATGCTGGTAACTCCAGAAAACTGCCAATGTCATCAAAAAAGAGGAAAATCTATAAAAACACCCAGTCTAGTGGGTCTAAGGAAACACCAGAATGGACTGAGATGTCCTGACATGAATCCTGAGGAGAAAAGACCTGTCCTAGTTAAGGTTTTTATTGCCATGAAGAGATACCATGACATGGTGACTCTTATAAAGAAAAACATGTAATTGGGGTGACTTTCAGCTTCAAAGATTTTGTCCATTGTCACTCTGAAGGGACATGGCAGCCTACAGGAAGACATGGTGTTGGAGAAGAAATTCACAGTTCTGCATCTAGATTCACAAGTAACAGGGATTGGACTATGTCACTGGGCATAGCTTGAGCATAGGAGATCACAAAGCCCACCCCAACAGTGACACATTTTCTCCAACAAGGTCACACCTACTCCAACAAAGCAACACCTTCTAATAGTGCCCCTCCCTATGGGGACCATTTTCTTTCAAACCATCATAAAAGCTAATGAAATCTCAATGGGACCCAGAGGTTGGCTAGTAATCCTTTATCACTATTTGTTCTTTGTTGTATGGAATGTGTCATCCTAGTACAAGACATATGAGAAGAAACTGGATATGAAAAACATAGGAATTTTTGTAAATCTAAAGATAATATTAAAATTCAAAACTCCACATATGAAAGGAACAAGGATTTTTAAAGAAAAAAAGGCCTGAGACCCCTTCAAATGAGTCTTTACTATGGAACAGGAAGCCAGATAAGTGAACAGCACTGACTGCTTCACACTGAATCTCCACATTTCCTACTGTTCATACTCCGTCATGTTGCCCACTTTTCCTGGTCTGTGCTGTCTTTAAGTCACCAATTCCTGCTGTTCTGTAAAGCAAATGTAGTTTGTTTATTAATGTTCTTTTCTTTGTTGTATGCTAATACCTGGCTTTAAGATCTCAGAATCAACTGAAAACACAGTACATTGACCAAAAAAAAAAAAAATGTATTGCCACCCAGGGGAAACCTTTCCTGCTTGGCAGCATCTTCCTAATCCACTATATTAATCCACTTCCTTTTAAAAATAATCACCACTTTAGTATACTCTTCTTTTATATTAAGTATGTTCCAGGCATACCTTCTTGGAATTATAATTTTACTAGTTAGATAGCAATTCACTGAACTGTTTGCTCTTCATTATAAAGAAAACCCAACTTCTAAATAACTTTGAAATAATGTACCAGTCATCAGAGTTGTAGTAGCTGAAACTAAAAGAAACATCCCTACCTGTTTTGTCCAGCTCAAACAGGAAGTTTTAGTTTAAGAGGGGCTCCTCACTTTCTGGAGCACAGACGTTCTATTTGTTGACTCCCCCCCCCCCATCATTAGTGGCTTGATAGCAAAGGTTTCACAACAGGAAATGGTGTCTTTGATTTTAAAAAAGAAGAATTATAATAACAAAACATTTCATGTGTAGTCTTTGCTGATTTTCAGCCAAGATTTCTTTCAAGCTGCTAAGGGCATGATGAGCCTGAGCCATAGAATGGGAAAGTCCTAAGCCACACAGCAGTCCACAGTATTGCTACTGTGTACATAAGACTCAAAGACACAGGAAACACATGGAGAATGGGAACAGGAAGTGGTTCTAAGTGTTTACCATTAGCTACTTTTGCTTTTGTTTTGAGAGAGGCTTTCACTCTGGAGCCCAGGCTGTTTGCAAAGTCACAGCCTCCTGAAAACTGGGATTACAGGCATTCCATCACATTTTATCTATCTATCTATCTATCTATCTATCTATCTATCTATCTATCTATCTATCTATCTATCTATTTTAGTATAATTCATTTAATTCTAAATTTTTGTTTTTACACTCATACATGCATGCATGGTGCAGCATGGCACCATCTGGAATTTAGGGGACAATTTACAGGAGTTAGTATTTTCCTTCCACTGTAAAAGCTGAGTATAGACCTTAGGTTCTCAGGCTTGGTGCCAGGAACCTACATCCACTGAGCGGTCTTGTTGACCTCACCTTGGATTTTGAGTTGAGCTTTCTCATTGGCCTTGGTCTTGCCAAACAGGCTAGCCTGGCTGTCCAATGAACACAGGTCTATTCTTGCCACTACCTCTCCAGCACTGGGATTGCAAGTTTTTGCATCCTCACCAGACTCCTTTTCTTGTTTTCAGAGGTTCAAATTCAAGTTTCTGTGCTTGTAAGGCAAGTACTTCACTGACTGAGTTATCTCTCAGACTCTTATTCAAAATCTGTATAATGTAAGTCTAGTAATGGCTATACTTAGCAGTTTGGAAGGTTTGTGAAAATTTCATAGTCAATTATCTTAGACTAGTATGCTCCTGGCTACTGTATACCTTGGAGATAAGTAATTTTGATCAACAATACATAACTTTATGTTAGATTAAAGTACATGGAAAAATATCAAAAAAGACAAATCTAATTTTGATTATTGACTTATTATAAAATTTCACTTTTAAATAAGACACAGTGATTATTCATATTTATAGCATGCAGTGTGCTATTTTAATACACGAACCTTATGTGTGGTCAGGGTAGGGCACCAGGAATATTTTCCACCTCAAACATTTATGATTTCTTTGTACTAGGAACATTCAAAATTCTTTTTGTTAGATTTTTTTTTAAACTTCATTTAACTATTGTTAACTCTGGTTGTCTCACTGTGTTGCATAGAACATTCGATGCCAATTCCTTCTGTCCAGCTGGACCCTGTGCCCACCAACTATTCTCTTTTCATATCTACCCCCTTGATCCTTCCCAGGATCTGGAGACAGCTACTCTATTCTCTAGGGCTTTGAGATCAGTTTAGTAGCTTCTGTATGTGAGAACATACAGTGTTTATCTTCTTGTGTCTAAGTTAGTTCTTTAACACAGTATCCTTCCATTCTGTTCTTGCTGTTTTGAATGGCAAAATTTTATGCCTTTTTATGACCGAATAAAGTTCATATATATAATATTAACAATTTTATTATATGTAAACATGCTAATACTTGCTATATACAAATATACAAAACATTTATTTATATATATGAGTTTGTATTTTATATATCTGTCTATATTTCCATTCACCTTTCAAAGATAAGGTCAATTCCATGCCTGAGTAATTGTAAATACTGAGATAAATATAAGAGTGTGATATCACCTCAAACCACTGATCATTTTCTCTGAAAACATACAGAGTAGTGAGATAGATGGATAATATGATATGTAAATTTCTTGTTTTTTGAGGAAACTTTATGCTTTTTTCAATAAAGGATGAATAAGATAAACATAATTTTGTATTGCTTTATAAATAATACCATTCAAAATGTCCACTTCCTCCCTTTTCCCTCCTGCTCCCCTGTCAGGTGAAGGCTGGCTTGTTGGGGTTTCCATCCCACCTGGTACCCCACAGCCGGCAAATCCCAAAGAAAATCACACAAAATCTACATTAGATTATAAACTGATTGACACATTAGGTCAGGCTTCTTATTAGTCCTTGTAATTTATATTAATCCATTATCATTATCTATGTTAGCCACATGACTCAGTACCTTTCTCAGCGTGGCAAGCTCACATGTTGCCTCTTCGGTGGTCTGGGCAGTAATGGCAGAGGGAGCTTCCTGCTTCCCAGAATATTCCTGTTCTCATTGCCCTGCCTCTACTTCCTGTCTGGTTGACCCACCTATACTTTCTGCCTGGCCAATCAGCATTTTATTAAAATACATGATTGACAGAATACAGATAATTCTCCTCCCTCCACTCCCCATTCAGTCCTAAGAGAGGACAGGGTACCCTGCCCTGTGGGAAGTCCAAGACCCTCCCCCCTCAATCCAGGTCTAGGAAGGTGGGCATCCAAACAGACTAGTATTCCCAAAAAGCCAGTGCATGCAGTAGAATCAAATCCCAGTGCCATTATCATTGGCTTCTCAGTCAGCTCCCATTGGCAGCCACATTCAGAGAGTCGGGTTTGATGACATGATCATTCAGTCCCAGTCCAGCTGGCCTTGGTTAGCTCCCATTAGATCAGTCCCACCGTCTCCGTGGGTGGACACACCCCTCACAGTTCTGACTTCCTTGCTCATGTTCTCCCTCCTTCTGCTCTTCATCTGGGCCTTGGGAGCTCAGTTCAGTGCTCCAATGTGAGTCTCTGTCTCTATGTCCCTACATCGCCCGATGAAGCTTCTATGGTGATATGCAAGATATTCATCAGTATGGCTATGGGACAAGGCCAGTTCAGGCACCCTCTCCTCTACTGCTCAAGGACCTAGCTGGGGACATCCCCATAGACACCTGGGAACCCCTCTAGGGCCAAATCTCTTGCCAACTCTAAAATGACTTTCTTAATTAAAATATCTTTTTCCCTGCTCCCATATCCACCCCTCCTCCATCTCAACCATCCCATTCTCCCAAGCTCTCCCCATTCCTCTCCTTCTCCCTTCTCTCTCCCCCTCTCCCCTTCCCCCACCCCACCCCACCCCTATGCTCCCTACTTTTGCCTGGTGACCTTGTCTGCTTCCAATTTCCGGGAGGATCTATATATGTTTTTCTTTGGGTTCACCTTTCTATTTAGCTTCTCTAGGGTCACGAACTAGAGGCTCAATGTCTTTTGTTTATGGTTAGAATCCACTAATGATTTTAATACTAAGCTTTGTCCTGAAGTTTGTCATGAGAAATGCTCACAACATCCATTTATTTATTTCTAGGAAGCCTGAAATTTTCAATAGAAGGAATGAAGTAAAGGCTGCTGAGTCAGAATCTGTGATTGTCTTTAAAAAGGTAGAGAGAGGTGATCTCAAACCCCTGAGTTCTAGAATAGTGAAGAAGGGAAGCAGAATGCCAGCTTGGTAACAGAAGAAATGTAATTTTCATGCAAAGGTCCAAGATTCAAAAGTTATTTGTCATTCTCTCTCTCTCTCTCTCTCTCTCTCTCTCTCTCTCTCTCTCTCTCTCCTATCCATATCTTTTATCTATTTAGCTTCTATTCATTCTAACGTTGTCAGAAACTAGGTCCTCTATTTGAGAGGAAAATTCAGTGGATTAGTTTTTGTAGACCAGACTACATCAACAATTACAGCTTTGAAGTTATTTTAAAAGTAAGTTTGCTTCTTTTTTATGTAGCGGTGATATGGACAACCAATTAGCTATTGGCTCTACCATCCTCTGTCCTCAAACTCTGTATTTAGCTTGCAAGTGGCAAAGTGCTCGGTCAAAATGTGAGCCACACAAGAAAGAGGTACATAGTCCTTCCAATCATTGTTCACTGTCTAACCATCTGTATAGTAAGACAGAAAATGTGGTCTCCCTTTTTGCCTACAAAGTGAAAGTAGTGGATATCTAGCAGTCTACACTGTGTTGATCCTTGAGAAAAGTAAGTACTAATGACTGCAACCGCGTGTACATCAGTCCTTGTAGTAGAGAAGAAAGTGAGAATCAATAGGAGACTGTAAAGTTCCTTATCGGTAGGTTTCTGGAAGCCTTTCTGAATAAGACTGGAAGATACTGAGCACATTTACTATTGTTTCTATGGCTGAAGAAATGAAAGGGTGCCAAAGTGCATCAGTGTAGGAATGCTAGCAATTATATTATTATGGTTGTTATTATTATTGCTATTGCTATTGTTTTGTGTGTGTGTGTGTGTTCCATGAGTGTACCAGTGCCCACGTAGGCCAGAATAGAACATTGGATCCTCTCGAGTTACAGGTGATTGTGAACCACCTGAGTGCTAGGAACCTAACTCTGATCCACAAATGCCATAAACCACAGAGCCATCTCTCCAGCCAGGGAATGATAGTTTTTGATGAAGAAATATACCCAACTATCTTTAATAGTTCACCAATAGCTTTCCAATCATGTTGTGTGCCTCTTATACTGAAAGAAGATGCGTCCCAGCTCAGTCAGGGTCAATCCTATTTGAATTTAGAACAAAGAACAAATTCACATGCAATATTATGGTGCATAGGCAATATTGTCTCTTCCAGCATGTTTTCCCCTTAACATCACCCCTGCAGTTATTTAATATAAGTCTTGTTTGTATGCTTTATACAGAATATCCTTGATGTTCCTGTGGGAACATCCTCTTCACACATGTATTCTGATAATTATGCTTCAAAGACAACGCGCTTTTAAAATCCTGTCCCTTTGTGAAGTCTCCTTTGCAGCTAATTCATAAACCATCCAAAAAATACCAGCTGCATTAGTCATACCTTGATTTTCACCTAAAATAGTTTTATCTAGCTTGTGACTTCTCAAATAGGATGTGTTTCCAAACAATTTCTGGTTCTTTTAAATATTAAATCCATGAATTGACACCTTTGAAGTTATTTACAGAAATTTGCCGCAGGCTTTGAAATTCTAAAGACAATTCCAAAAATACTTCAGGTAGTTGCATCAGCTTTGGTCTACGTCCCTAACTCGTAAAGAAAGCAGTGAAAACATTTATTTGATATTTTATCTGTGGTGAACCTTATCTTAAATCATAACAACAAATGATTATAATAAACTTATATAAGAATTTAAATAGTCAATAGGTCCTTAGTTTGAGAAATATATCAGTAATCTATGGAATTGCTTTAATCATCTCAGTTGGGTGTTTTGCATCGTACATCAAGTTCACACATGCATACTTTACAAAGCACAAGAGGTGAGTAGCTTTGTCCTGGAGTGCTGCGGAACATGCCAGACTCCTACCTCCTTCCTCCCTGTTCCTTTTCCCCAGTTGAGTTCTATCATTTTAGCTGAGCTTTTGAAATTTGTCTTTCTGTTTCCAACTAATTTACTTGCTTAGATTCTTCTCTTTCTCTTCTTGGGTGTTATAGTTTATGCTATTGTTTACAGGTCACTTGAAATAAATATTGAATATCGACATCATTTCCTCCATTCTCTTTGACACATATGCAGCCTTACTATTTTCTATCTATTTATACTCGAGATTAGTGTGTATGTGATCATGACTGTAAAGACTACCCATGTGCCATGTATGTTATTGGTAAGATAATAAACACATTTGTGTCATTTAGTCATGAAGATTCCTTCCTGTTTTTTTTTGAAATGTAAAAAATGAAAAATGTAATCTGAATTAGTGATTTTACTTTGACTTACTTGGTTCATTTCCTGGACATTGATGCACGAGTTCACTTAGTCAATCGATATCCACAGTTCTTCCTCCAGTTTTCTGGTCAGTAAGTATCTTCACTCTCTCTGTTGCTTTCTTTCCCATACAAAATTCTTTGTGTTCATGGAATCTCACTTGTCAGTTTTTACTGCTACTTTTTCAACTAGAAGAGTGTCACTTAGCAACTCCCTGCATACTCCTGGACCTGGATATTCCCCGAGTACTTTCAAAGTTTTAGGTCTTTATTTAAGGTCTTCAATCCATTTTGAGCTGATTTTAATTTTTTAGAGCATAGAAGAAAAGAATCTAGTTCCTGTCTTTGAAAGACAGTATTTGTTAAAAAAAAAAAAAAGAAAACAGATGAAAAGTGTTGACAAGTGTGAGCCTTTGCTTACCACTGTTTGAATGCGAATGTGCTAGGCACTATGGAAATCAGTACAGAGGTTTCACATCAAAACAAAAGCAGAACTGCCTTTTGACCCAGCTTACTTTCTGGACGGTATATACTTTAGGGTGTATATATATTCTTAAGTCCACACATCACAGAAATACTTGCACATTTGTGTTTATTACTGTACTATTCAAAATAGCCAGGAAATGCAACTAGTCTAGATGTCTATCAACAGGGGTTAAAGAAAATGTGGTACAGATGTACATTGGAGTTTTATGCAGTCATAAAGAAAAATGGAATCATAAAATTCAAAGGAAAACTGACATAGCTAGAATTAAATACTGCATGTTTTGTTTTATTTCTAGAATCTAGATGTAAAATTTATACCTATAGGTGTATGTGTATGTGCACGCACGCAGGTGTGTGTGTGTGTGTGTGTGTGTGTGTGTATGTGTATCAGAAAACTTGGAAAGGGGATCATGAAAGAATAAGAGATGCACTCTGTCCAGGGAAGCAGATAGGCTAACTAAAGATTTTCATCCTTCCTCCTCTCACCCAAATCCATTCCCTCAGTACCATCCCCAACTCTGTAACATACCACCTGCTGCAGCCTCTCCTTCTTCTCTCACCTTGACTCCAATAGATCACATAGATCTTCTCCTCTAAACTTTCTTCTCCCCACTCATCCTTTTATCCCAGCCCCCAGATCTATCACGCATTCCCTGGGAACCCACAGGCCACTCCAGCCAGCAAAGCAAGTAGGCTACCTGCAGATCTTCACCGTACACTTTTCTCCTTAAAGCCAATTCTCCAGTCTCATATAACTCTGGAGCTGATCCCCTCTTCAGCCTCCATCTCCTCTCTGCCCTTACTTCCGGTGGATCACAGATCTTCCTCTCTAACCCTCCTCCCCATTTATTCTGTTATCCTAGCCTCTACTCCAGCAGGCTATCTTTGGGAACCCACCAGGCAAGCCTACCAGAAAAGCGATTGGACCATCAAAATAGGATAGGTTCAGATCTTCTCTTCCCCTTCCCCTCCATAGCCAATCCCCAGCTCCGTATCATACTATTTTATATGATCTCTCCTCACTCTTTTCCCTCATTCCTAAGTGACGAACCAGTCTGGTGGATTATCTTGCATCCCTCCCTCCTGCGGACCTCCTTTGACTTCCCCAGTCCACCCCTATTCCTGGTGTCAGCTGCCAATACCTACAAACATATTATATACAGATATCTCAGAGGCCACACCTAAGAAGTTCCCAGAATTTACTTCCAGGCAACACACAACTACCACACTGCCCTAAGAATCAGAGAGGACAACAGAAACCAAAGAGCAAAACACCTTTCCAATGAAGACAAGATAAATATAAGCTCCTAGAATTTCAGTCTTTCCAATCCCAGAGTTTTAGAAACCAGCCTAAAACAAAATCCATAACAGACAGGACAATGTGAATCTTCTAGAGCCCAGCAACCTGGCCACGGTAGACTCTGAAAATAGCTGAAGGCTGAAACAAAGATCTTAAAATGACCTTTATGAATATGATATAGACCCTTAAAGAAGAAATGAGCAAATCCCTTGAAGAAATGTATTAAATGTATTAAAAAAGAAATGTATTAAAACAAAAATGTATTAGACAAATTATGGAAGGGAATGAATAAAATAGTTCAAGACCTGAAAGTCAAAACAGAATCCATAAAGAAAACACAAACTAAAGGAAGTCTTGAAATGAAAAATTTAGGAATTTGAATGGGAAACTCAAAGGCAAGCCTCACCAACAGAATACAAAAAAAAAAAAAAAAAAGCAGAAGAGAGACTCTCAGGCCTTGAAGATGCAGTAGAGAAAAGTAATACGGACCAAAGAAAATGATAAATCTCAGAAGCTCATGTTACAAAAGCATCTAGGAAATCTGGGACACCATGAAAAGACTAAGAATAATAGGAATAGAGGAAGGAAAAGAAACCCAGGTCAAAGGTACATAAAATATTTTCAACAAAAGCATGGAAGAAAATTTTCCTACCTTAGAAGGAGGTGCTTATAAGAGTACAAAGGGCACACAGAATTCCAAATAGAGTGGAGCAAAAGAGGAAGTCCTCTTGGCTTACAATAATCAGAACACTCAATGTACTGAGCAAAGATAGAACATCAGAAGCTACACAGGAAAAGACTAAGTAACATAAGGACACATCTATTAGAACTATACCTGACTTCTCAATAGAGACTTTAAAAGCCAGAAGGCCTGGTCAGACCAATGTTCTACAGATTCTAAGGTTCCTTGTCTCATAATGTCATGTCGGGGCTTTTTCTTTTAAAAAAAATTATCTTATTCTTCATTTTATTTTTATCATTGAGATTATATACACACATACACACACGTGTGTGTGTGTGTGTGTGTGTGTGTGTGTGTGTGTTTTACCTTGTAAAAATTTTCACTTGTATAGGCTTAATAAAATGCCGATTGGCCAGTAGCCAGGCAGGAAGTATAGGCAGGATGACCAGAATAAGAAAATTCTGGGAAGAGAAAAGGCTCAGTCCGCAGTTGTCACCCAAACCAAGAGGAAGCAAGATGAGAATGCCTCATTGATAAAAGGTACCAAGCCACACAGATAAGAATTTTGGGCTAATTTAAGATGTAAGAGTTAGTTAATAAGAAGTCTGAGCAAATAGGCCAACCAGTTTATAATTAATACTATAAACTTCTGTATGTTTCTTTGGGACTGAATGGCTGTGAGACTATATGGGACAAAAACCTCTGTCTACCAATGGTGCCAACATGGGCAACTACATTCATGTAAAACCTGAGAGAGCTTGGAAACTAATTCTAGACATCAAAGAACAGAGTTAAGCATGGTTTCTTGGTAGCAGCTTTTTTTTTTTATGGTGGGCTCTGTTTGCTAGAGGTAAGCACATCTTATATAAGATAGTCTTCCTGACTCAACTTTAGCTGCAATAGCCTTGCAGCTCTTTTCAGAGACCCTGGCACCAAACACTTAAATGATGTTTATGAATAGCCAAGAATATGCTTCTTGGTGGTGGCAGGGACCTTGAAACTCCATAGAGTTGTGATGATAAACATGACTCTCACTAGTACCTTGCCAGGAACCTAGACTCTCAGAAAGTTGAAGAATGGAGTGGATCTAGCCATCAAGGCCACAGTTTTAATCATAGCCATAATGCTTAGCAAATGAAAGACTCATGTGTTCAGAAAAAAAGAGATATACAGTAAAAATAAATTCAAATGATAAAAAACCTCTAAATGGTTTACAGTGTGTTAAAAAATATAGGTAGACTTGGGAGAAAAAAAGAAAAAGGATAAAGTCCTTAAAAAAAGAAAGAGAGTAGCTGAGTGTGGTGGCACATGTCTTTAATCCAAATACTTGGGAGGTAGAGGCAGGCAGATTTCTGTGAGTTCAAGGACAGCCTTGTCTACAGAGTAAGTTCCAGGATAGCCAAAGATACACAGAGAAACCCTGTTTCAACAAAACAAATATTAAAATTAAAATTAAAATAAGAAATAGAGTTTAAAATAAAGCCACGTAAAGATTGAAAATACACAGAAAATATGGATACTGCATGTTATTGTGCTTTCTTTGAATTTTTTGATGGCTGAGGAAGAAACAGCTGCTAAAAGACATATGATTATAAATTCTGTTTGATTAATCCAACATATGTATTTTGAAAATGCCTTGACTTCAAAATTTAAATCAAAAGATATGTTTCTATGGAGAAGTTTTGTTTTTGTTTCCACAGAAAATGAGAGGTTGTGAATTCATTATGGCTTAAGAAAAATCAGGTTTGATTAAGAAAGGTCCCCTGAAAAATTGCCAATAGGAGTGGATGACTCAGATGATCCAATATTTCAGAGGACCTCTACTGGAGTGTCCTCTGAGTTCTACATCCAGAACAGCCTCAAGACTGCTGGTTGAAATGATCAAGTCTCAAAGAATGTTTTAGTCAGGACTTGACCATAATCCTAAATTTTCTTTAGGTTACCATAAGATTATCAACACCCCCAATAAGCAGGAAGTAGCCTAGAAAGCTATGCCCACATTTCCCCCACCAAAAAAAAAAATGGATGATGAATGTTAGTCTTTGTTTAGAGTGTTTTGGTTCAAGTTGCTATTGATAATGGTCAGAAAAAAAGCCAAACAAAGGAGATTAGATTCAGAGTTTTTGTTTTGGCAAAAAAGGGGAGGAAGTACTGTGGGAGAATGGTCTTGTACCCTGTAAAGAGTTGTCACCTGTATCAGTTTACTAAAATGTTGATTGGCTAGTAGCCAGGCAAGAAGTATAGGTGGGGTGACCAGAATAGAATAATTCTGAGAAGAGGAAAGGTTCAGTCTATAGTCGTCACCCAGATGCAGAAAAAGCAAGATGAGAATGTCTCATTGATAAAAGGTACCAAGCCATGTGGCTAACACAGACAAGAATTATGGGTTAATTTAAGATGTAAGTTAGCTAAAAAGATGTCTAAGCTATTGGACAAACAGTGTTGTAATTTATATAGTTTCTGTGTTATTATTCAGGTCTGGGTGACTGGGAAACAAACAGTGTCTGCTTACATATATGCATATATGTTTATGTATATTTCTACCTCTCTCTCTTAATCCTACAAGTTCTTTGAGTATGTATTAAATCTTCAGAGTTGGTGTTTTTATGGGGTTCCTGAGTGTGTGAATGAGTGGTCTCTGAATCTATATCTGGTCCTGTGTCTTTTCTTGGGCTCTTTTCCTTCTGTTTGTTTTACCCTATTCTGGAGAGTTAGTCTTTGATTTTTCTTACTTTATTTCATTATTATCCCTTCAAAACCTTTTTTCTAGTAATACAGAAATGGGGTGGATCTAAATGGAAAGGGGAATGGGGAGGAGAGGATTGAAGGAATGTGAGGGGAAAATGCTATTTCCAATAAAAGGAAAAAAAAAGAAAGACATTAGGGAAGGATATCTAAAGGGAAAGAGAAAAAAGAGAAAGTATAATTCATGTTAGAAAAAATAAGAAGGAGATACAGCCAGAGAGAAGGAAGGGAATCAGAGGAGAGAACAAATGAGAACAAAATATAATGACAAGTATGTATGAAAATGGCTTTAAAAATCCATTACTTTTAAACATAAGATAGATTGAAAAATCAATAAGGTGAGTTTTCCTTTATAGACAAAACAGAAAATGTTACAATGAAACATCCCTTTGTGAAATTAATATATACTAATATTTTTAATGTTATTAATAGTTATAAAAATGTTTTTTCCCAGTGACTGCTTTGGGCACCTGTGTTGATATCAGATGGATATATCTGTGTGGCTGTACATTTGGGTCCTTAATGCTGATCCACTTGTCTGTATGTCTGTCTTTCTGTCAGTACCATTTTCTTCCTGTGGCTTTGGCACATGACCTGATATTAGGCTTTGTGATAACTCCAACATAGTTGATTTTTCTCATTATTGATTTTGCTATTTGGGATATTTTATCTTTTTACTTCTTTGATCATTGTTTATATTTGTTTCTTGTTTTTTCTTGACTTTTTTAAATCAACACGAGTCCGAACTGATGAGCTGTCTAAACTTCTCTTAAGAACTTTGTATTCAGTCAACTTTATTCACTGTTCTTTATCCCACCCTATATATGACAGTTTTCATGGGTTTTTCCACAAACTCACTTTCTATTTTTTTGATATTAGCCCTCAGTTCTATTATTTCCTTACTTCTACTCTTCTTGTGAGTGTTTGCTTTTCTCTTTCCTTCCTTCCTTCCTTTCTTCCTTCCTTCCTTCCTTCCTTCCTTCCTTCCTTCCTTCCTTTCTTCCTTCCTTCCTTTTTTGGAGTTTTTAGGTATGGTGTTAAGTTGCTAATATGAGATCTCTCTAATTTCTTTATGTAGGCACTTAGTGCTATGAACTTTCTTCTTAGCACGCCTTTCATTGTGTTTCATAAGTTTGGGAATGTAGTTCACTCATTTTTGTTGAATTCTAGGAAGTCTTTAATTTCTTTCTTATTTCTGCCTTGACACGGTAGTCATTCAGTAAAGAGTTTTTCAGTTTCCATGAGTTTGTAAGCTTTCTGTTGTTTCTGTTGTGGTTGATATCCAGCTTTAACTCATGGTGGTCTGAGAGAATGCAAGGGAATTATTTCAATTTTCTTGTATTGAGATGTTGTGTTTGCTTTTTGGCCTACTATAAGGTCACTTTGGAGAATGTTCTGTGTAATGCTGAGAAGGTATTTTTTTGTGTTTGGGTGAAATTTTCTGTAAGTATCTATTAGATACACTGCCATAGTAACTTCTATATTTCTCTATTTGGTTTCTGTATGGTGACCTTTCTATTGATAAAAGTGGGTCGTTGAAGTCTCCCACTAATGTACTAGGCTTGCGGTGTGATTTTAGCTTTAGTAGTGCTTCTTTAACAAATGTAGGTGCCCTTATGTTTGGGTCATAGATATACAGAATTGAGAGGTCATCTTGTTGAATTTTTCCTTTGATGAGTATGAAGTGTCCTTCCCTATCTCTTTTGGTTAATTTTGAGCAGAAGCCTATTTTGTTAAATACTAGAATAGCTATACCAGCTTGCTTCTTTGGTTTATTTGCTTAGAGAATTTTTTCCACCCCTTTACTCTTAGATAACGTCTGTCTTTGATGTTGAGATGTGTTTCTTGTATGCAGCAGAAGGATGAATCCTGTTTTCATATCTATTCTGTTAGCCTGTGTCTTTTAAAAAAAAGATTTATTTATATGTTATGTTCTGCCTGCATGCCAGAAGAGGGCACCAGATTTCATTAGAGATGGTTGTGAGCCATCATGTTCTTGCTAGGAACTGAACTCAGGGCATCTGAAAGATCAGGCACTGGTCTTAACCTCTGAGCCATCTCTTCAGTCCCTAGACTGTGTATTTTTCTCATAATTTTAAAATGTATTTTACATAGCAACCGCAGTGTCCCTTCCCTCCTTTCTTCCCACTCCCTCCCTCCACCTCCCTCCTTTCCACTCTACCCATTTCTTCTCTGTCTCCACTTAGATGGGGTTAAGTCCTCTCATGGGAATCAACAAAGCATTGGCCTCTGTCTTTTTTTTTTGTGTGTGTGGGGGAATTGTGTCAATTGATATTGAGAGATATTAATGACCAATGAATGTTAATTTCCGTTATTTCGTTGTCAGTGGTTATGGTATTGTGTGTGTATGTATCCGTGTGTGTCTGTATCTTTCCCTTCTTTTGGTTTTGCTAGTGTAGGTGGGATTATTTATTTCCTGTGTTTTTCTGTGTATAGTCAACCTCCCTGGGTTGGAGTTTTCCTTTTCGTACCATCTATAGGGATTGATTTGTAGATAGATATTATTTAAATTTGACTTTGTAATAGAATATCTTGTTTTCTCAAACTGTGATGATTAAGGTTTTGCTCTGTATACAAGAACATTTATTTTCCAGTAACTATATGGACCCCGAAATAAGTTAATACCCTTTCATTGATATTTTATTTTCCAGGCTCATGTACAGTAAGCGATTCCTGCCTGTAGATGGTTTATGCTGGAGGGTAGTTGAATGGAGTTGCGGTTTCTTCTAACTGGTGCTAGCTTCATTGCAGTTTTGACAGTCACCTGGAAGAACTTGTGATGAAGACAACCAATGTACATTGTCCACTTTATTTTATTCTAAGAACTTTCCAAATAGCATCTGTCCTAGACAAAGTTCAAGTTAATTTTCAAGTGTGAAAAAAACCCTTCATAATGTAAGAAATAATCTCCCTAAAATATTTTTATATTTTGGACAAATTTAAGGTTGAGGATATTATAAAATTGTGGATCAAAAGTGTCATTTAACAACCTGTTACTGTAGGGTCATTTTTAACTTAGGTTGGAGTCTCCCAGTATTCCTGACCTTGAAAAAGGTTGTCACACAATACTTGTTTTTGTTTGAAGAACTCTGATGCCATTTACTCCCTGAGCAAAGTATTCTAATAATGACTACGAAAGACTGTCTCTAAATCATACATTTTCTGTGTCTCATTTCTTTGAAGATGCTACACTTGATACTCACAACTCTTTCATTTTCTTTATAATGCATATTGATACCTGAAGTTATATGATCATGTCTCCTATCCCAGGGAAACTGGATGAAGGCAGGCGTCTTTCTTCCCACCTTTCCCTGGACATGCAGCTTCCTAGTGAGGTAGCCTTTATACTGAAGTCTGTGAGCAAGATGTTCATACTGCTTGCTCCTTCACATTCTTCCGGGTCTAGCCCAAGTCTTCTCTGAGAGAGGCCCCTCAGACATAGTAATCTGGCTATTGATACAGAATATATACAAACATACAATCTCCTTTTCTCTTTCTAGGGTTGGGGATACCAGTCAGGAAAACTCATGGGAATATTTCTCAGGTATTGTTAAGACTGATAAAAATCTAGATTCTCTAATGTGGCTTCTCAGGTTACAGATATTCAGGCTGAGACATTGCAACATGACAAGGTCTGTTTGGTCTCTTTCTACCCATTTGTCCGGAGACAGTCACAATCCTAACATAATTATAAACTTGCCACTGCGGTATCACTTTCTATAGCTTTACAGTCCCCAATTGTTTGTGTGTTAAGATTGTTTCTTTCTCGCTTTTTTTTGCCATTCTTCTTGTGTTTTCTGCCATGCTCCGTTATTATACACAATACAATTAAGTTATTGCTACCTGATAGCCTTCTATACCAACCAAGAAAATAGATTATTCATCTAAATTAATTCACAGCACAATATGATTGACTGAACGTATTACTTATATTTTAAAAGTAAAGGGTGTACCCAAAGTGATGCTTTTCCAAGAAGTAAAAATTGTGCTAGTTTTGCTCATTCTCAGGCCCTTACCACAGCCTGACAAGAACTGAGTACATGGTGCTTAGTAGCTGACTGGGAGACCAGACTGCAGCTCTCAGGAAGGAATTCATCTTGGTGTCTATGTTTTTCTTTCACTGCCTGAGTCTTATCTTTGGTAACTGAGGATTAAGATGAGCAGTCTTCGCTACTTTTGCTTGCTATTCCCTCTGCATAGCTAAAGATTTGCCTTATCTACGTTGTTATGGAGTAACAAATTCAAAGAAATGTCATGGGTTTCTGGAAATTTCTTGCTTGGGAAATGGCTCTTTTTCCAATAGCCATGGTGGGGAGGATTGACCTTGATTTTAAAAAAGCCATCGCTGAATAGGAAAGTGCAGTTCCCCGCTAAGCACGCCAGATCATCAGGAGTGCTGAATGGATTGAGTTTGAACCACATGAGTAGGTACAGAGCCTGAGTTCATGTTTCTGATCTGGACCCACCAGCGCTGCACTGTCACAAATGTCATCTAAGGCTTTGCTGGGCTGGTTTCTTTAACTGCTTCCACATCATGTCTCAAACTGAGTCACCTGTGAAGCTTACATCTTCAATTAAAGTTGCCCTAATTTATTTTTCTTAACTATTTTCCAAGAAAAATCAGGATGTCAGCAGCTACTGTACAATTTTATACAGGCTGTGACTATGTTAACTACCTCCAGAAGGATTTTTCTAATTAAACGCACACGATGTCAGGTGTGTGGTTGCAATCAACAGCGCTAGAATTCAGTGCTATATTTTTTCAGCGAGCTCAGTTGTGTACCAGGTAAACACAGAAAATAACATGACCTCTGCTTAAAAGGAAATGCAGGATAATGCTGACCAGGGAGATGAAACAATCAGGACCTGGCTGTGTAGGGTCCCTGCTTCCTGGACCTTCCTGCCCACTTTCCCCTTCCCTTGCCATTCTTTCATTCTGGGGATAGACATGCACTGGAAAGGAGCAAGAAACGATGACTGAAGAAACAGGTAATCAGATAAATTACTGGCCCAGTGGGCAAGTAAATGAATTATATAACTATAAAGCTATATGTGGAGAAGTTTGTTCAGAAGGAAGATGAGTAGAAAGAGGTGCAGTGCCTGTGACTAACTTGGACAGGAATGAGAAAAGAATCTTATCGTCTCACTTTTCTCTGGTTTATTTTGCTGGATAGATTTGACAGCTTCGAATTCCTCAGTAACTCCTCTTTCATGTTTCACTTCTTTTCCGTTCATTTCTCTTCTCTTCTTTACACAATTTTCAAGTCCATATTTGAAACTTAAAAAGAAATCATATGCACATGTGTGTGACTCAGAGTAGTCTCATTGTCTGCACTAATTCTCCTCACCTATAAAGCACTCAGAACAACACCTGTCCAAATCGTGAAAAAGGGCTGGGTGAGCCAAGTAGGAGGACGTGTGTGAAAATTAGCTCTTTGGCATCCATGTCACTATCCTTCCTACACGCCTCACACAACCATATGGCTGTAGTACTCTATGCCTATTTATCTGTTTGAATATCCAAACCTTTGTCTGCCTACCAGTTCAAATGCTATCGTATTTGTCTAAGCTGCTGTCTTAGTTACCATCTTTATTGCTGTGACCATAAACAACCTGGGGAGGAAAAGGTTTATTTGGTTTATACAGTCATATGATAGCATTGAAGGAAGTCAGAGCAAACACTCAAGACAGTGGCATCAGGGAATGAAGCAGAAGTCGGGGAGAAATGTGCTTGCTGGCTTGCGCCTGAAGCTTGTTCAGCCTTTTTCTTTATCTTCTCAAGGGCACCTTGTCCAGGGATGGACTACCCACAGTGATCTGGTCTCTCCCACATCAGTCATTAATCTAGAAAATGCTCCAGAGGCTTTCCTAGATACCAATCAATTGAAGTTGCCGCCACCCAAATGACTCTAACTTGTGTCAAATTGACGTAAGAATTAGCAAGGAAAGTCATCATGTTATTTTCTTCTTTATGGGTCTGGACTACTTTTTTATCAAATGAATGTAAGCCTCATAAATCCTACAATCTATTTTTATATTATTTAAAAACCCACAATTATATTTTGAATATGAAATATGTCCCTCTCCATGGCAAATACTCAGTGGAAATGGTGTTCAGGATCAGGCTATGGAGAAACAGTGGGAGGGGTCTGATTTTATGAATGGATTAATCCACCAATGATTTTATCACATTATTAGGAGGTGAGGGAAACATTTGGACATTGACCTTGATTAGTGAATGTATGACTTTGACATATGAATCATGTCCCCTGCTTTTTCTTTTCTGTGACTCTCTGCTTCTTAGCCACCACAAGATAACTTTCTACCACAGGCTGGGATTGCTATGTTTACTGACTCAGCCATCTCTCCAGTACCTATTTATTCATTTTTTAAAGTAATATCTACAAATGGCTATCAGGAACATAAAAATATGTAATATTAGAGTAAATAAAAATATGAAATACCACATTTCATAATCACCATGGTCAAAAAAGCAAAAGGTAAGGTGTGGAGAAAAGTGGACTCTTGAATGGTTTTCAGGAAATTACATTAGCAAAAATTTACACTTTATAAAGCTTAAAAAGTTAAAAAAAAACTACTGTGTTCTTTAGCAACCCTACCACTATGTACACAGGGAAACAAAAATTAAAGGTATTAATAAAGCATATGAACTCCCACACTGGTTATGTCATTATTAACAATAGCCACAAGATAGGAACAAATAAACAAAAGCCCTATTTGTCCATAACCTGATGAATAAAGAAAATGTGATACATCACAGTGAAGTACGATGGAACCATTGAAGGAAAAGAATACCATGACATACAGTAACATGGATTAAAATGGAGATCATATGTCAAATGAAATAAGTCAAGCATAAAAGGCAAGTCCTATATGATCTCATTCATGTGTGGAATGTACAAGAAAGAAGATAATCTCCTAGAAATAGAGAATGAAATGGTTGTCACCAGATGCTAGTGAAATGAGCGGAGGCAGAGTGGGGGAAAGATTGTTTGCCGGGTGCTAAGTTTTAGTGAGATGGAAGAAAGAAGCCTTGCTGCTCTTTACTCAGTGGGGTGACTAGTGCGAAAGAACAAAACCATGTGTAGACACGTGTGTAGGCATGTGTGTAGACATGTGTGTAAACATGTGTGTAGGTAGTATATCCTGATGCTTTCACCATGAAGAAGGTAACTGTTGGTGAAGATGTATGTTCGCCTTTATTGGAATATTGTACATTATATGCATGTATTGAAATCATAGTACAGCAACATGACAGCACATTTTTAAGTGTCAGTTAATTATTCATACTTACCAATAACAGAACTTGGCTTTAATAGTTATTTTCACTGTAGTTAGTTGTTTCTTTTTTGGTCTTTTTAATCACCCTCCTTTGAAAACGTCTTTAGAACTTCTTTTGATGATTATAGGATATTAAGAGAAGTAGAGAAAAAGCTTGACATCGCTAACATTTCTATAGCAAAAATATTTTTTGGACACTGCCCATACCCGTTTATTTTTATGAAGAACGTTTTGTCACTAAGTTGGGATTTAAAAATTTCTAAACATTATAGAAAAATAAAATCATTTGAGCCACAAGTTACTTCACAAACAATTATATGATTCCATACTTAATTTTGTTTAGTTCTTTTTAAATTGCATTTTAAATTTTGTATGTATGTATGTATTACATTTACACTATTTCTCCCCCTTCCTTTGAACTGTCCTTTTCTCATCCCTTTCAAATCCATGGCCTCTTTTTCCTTAATTATTATTGTTACACACACACACACACACACACACACACACACACACACACACATATACAACTAAATACATAATTATGAGTTGAGTCCACTTAGTGCTGCAAGTAACTGTGTGTTTTTCGTACTGATCCCACAGGATTAGATAAGCAATTAAGGATTTCATCCCTGTGGAAGACAGATTGTCCCCTTCTCAGCAGTCATTAATTGCTCCGAGCTCTTCATGGGATTCCTTGAAACTCCCCTCATCCACATTGTCATATCTATTAATTTTGTCCTTGTGCCAGTCTTGTTTAGGTGACAGTATTGTTGAGACACCATGGCTGTAGCCACAATTTCACAATAAACTTCCAGTTTCTTTGGTTCTCTCCTTCGTGTCTTCTCTTATGAGATGTTCTCTGAGCAGAAGATACAGGAGTTGTCCTGTAGATATATTAATTGTGGCTGGGCATTATTTCCTGCATTTTGACTACCTGTAGATCTCTGTGATGGCTATCTGTTACAAAAGGGAGCTTTCTTGGTGGGGACAGGGTGTTATAGCCTTATCTGACTGGAACCAGGCTGAGTAAGCACCCTGGGTAAGGCCTCTGGGTTGGATATCATGATGTCAGGAAAAAGTCCACTGAGCTTGTGAAGACATACAACTGAGAATACAAACGAGGTTGGGAAATGCCCTTGACTAACTCTTTAGAAATATCACATTATATATATATTGGCTGGGAATGTAGCTCAGGATCTGAATTTCACCTCATAAACCTGGTATGGTGGTCCATGCCTATAGTCCCAGCATTTCAAAATGGAGAGATGGAGATAAGAAGTCTAAGGTCACTGAGCCTATCCACCCAGATGGGTGAGTATCTTCCAACCTGGCCAGAAGGTCCCTGGAAGGGATTGCATGGCACCTCCAGCCCCTGTTGCAGGGGCTTCTTGTTCCACACAACTCAGCCCCGCCCCCCCCCCAAGTTTGCCCTTTTGTTTGCAGGGTCCTTGGGCTACCAGGAGTCCCTGTTCCTGTGCTGAGAAGATCCATCCAGACAACTTTCGCTATTGTCTGCAAGGTCCTTGGCCCAGAAACAGTTTTTGCTCCTGCACTGAGGAGATCCATCCAGAGAGTCAGTCACCGCAAATATTGGACCAAGACGCCAAGACTCTCCTTGCTGCATTTGAAGGAAGAGATGGACAGGTGCCAATGCAAGAATTCCTCCAACAGCCTGAAACATGACAACACCAGAATACAGGGATCATGCAACAAGAAGACTTGAACACTCTATTCCAGAAGAAGTAGAAAAAAATCGACTTTAAACGTAACATCATAAAAATAATAGAGGGCCTTAAACAGGATGTGAAAAACTGCTTTAAAGAAACAGAGAAGACAAACAAAAAGGTTGAAGAAGTAAATTAATCTCTCAAAAATACCCATGAAAACAAAGAAAAAGCAATCAAACAGGTGATGGAAACAATTCAAGGCAGGTAAAATGAAATGGAAGTAATGAAGAAAACACAAAGCGAGGGAAGGCTGGATATGGAAAATCTGGGTGAATGAACAGGAACTACAGAGACAAGTATAACCAACAGGATACAAGAGATAGAAGAAAGAATCTCAGATACTAAAGATACTACAGAGGAAATAAATTCATTGATTAAAGAAAATAACAAAAAATTCAAATATCCAAAAAATTCTTAACACAGAGCATCCAGGAAAACTGGGACACCATGAAAAGACCAAACCTAAGAACAATAAGGGAAGAAGAAGGAGAAGAATTACAGCTCAAAGGCCCAGAAAATATATTCAACAAAATTATAGAAGAAAACTTTCCCAACCTAAAGAAGGATATTCCTATGAAGGCACAAGAAGCATACAGAACACCAAATAGACTGGATCAAAAAAAAATCCCCTCGCCATATAATAATCAGAACACAAAACATACAGAATAAACAAAGAATATTAAGAGCTGCAAGGGAAAAGGTCAAGTAACATATAAAGGTAAACCTATCAGACTTACACCGGACTTCTCTATGGAAATCATGAAAGCCAGAAGGTCTTGGATAGATGTGCTGCAGAAGCTAAGAGACCATGGATGCAAGCCCAGACTACTATACCCAGCCAAGATTTTGTTCACCATAAATGGAGAAAACAAAATATTCCAGGATAAAAACAGATTTAAAGAACATGTAGCCACAAATCCAGCCTCACAGAAAGCAATAGAAGGAAAATCACAAGCCAAGGAACCCAACAATGCCCACAATAACTCAGACAACTAACAACCCTTCACCAGCACAACTCAAAGAAGGAAAACACACAAACTCTACCACAAAAAAATGGAGTTAACAACCACTGGTCATTAATATCACTTAATGGACTCAATTCTCCTATGAAAAGGCACAGGCTAAGAGATTGGATGTGAAAACAGGATCCAACATTCTGTTGTTTACAAGAAACATACCTCAACCACAAAGACAGACATCTACTCAGAGTAAAGGGTTGGGAAAAGGTATTTCAGTCAATCGGACTTAAGAAACAAGCAGGTGTGGCTATACTAATATCTAACAAAATCGACTTCAAACTAAAATCAATCAGAAGAGATGGAGATGGACACTTTATACTCATAACAGGAACAGTTCATTGGGATAAAGTCTCAATCCTGAATATCTATGCCCCTAATATAAAAGGACCCACTTATGTAAAAGAAATGTTACTAGAACTCAAGGCAGACATCAAACCACACACACTAATAGTAGGAGACTTCAACACTCCTCTCTCACCAATGGACAACCTAGATGCCCCTCAATGGAAGAATGGATAAAGAAAGTGTGGAATATATACACATTAGAGTACTACTTGGCAGTGAAAAACAATAACATCTTGAATTATGGATGGAAATAGAAAACACTATCCTGAGTGAGATAATCCAGACCCAAAAAGATGAATATGTTATGTACTCACTCATTTGTGGACTTTAGCCATAAACCAAGGTCATTAAGCCTATAGTTCACAAGCCCAGAAAAGCCAAATAACAAGGTGAACCCAAAGAACAACATAAATAGATCCTCCTGGAAATTGGAAGCAAACAAGATTGCAGGACAAAAGTTGTGAGCATGGAGTGGGGGCAGGGGTGGGGGTAAGTTAAGGTTGGAGGAAAGGGGAGAGGAGGAGAGGGAAGGGAGAAGGGAAAGACTGGCAACAGCTTGGGGGAGTGGGAGGGTGGAGATGGAGGAAGGGTGGATATAGGAGCAGGTAAGAAGATGCCTACATTAAGAGATTCATTTTAGGGTTGGAAAGAGGCTTGGCTTTAGTGGGCATCCCAGGTTTCCACAGGGATGTCCCCAGCTAGGTCTTTTGACAGCAGAGGAGAGGTTGCCTAAACTGTCCTTGCCCCACTATTATGCTGATGATTATCTCGAATATCACCATAGAAACTTTATCCAGCGATGGATGGAAATAGAGACAGAGACCCTCTTCAGAGCATCAGACTGGGCTCCCAAGGCCCAGTAGAAAAGCAGAAGGAGGGAGAAGATGAGCAAGGAAGTCAGGACTGCGAGGGTTTGGTCCACCAACTGAGACAATGGACCTGTTCTAATGTGAGCTCACCAGATCCAGTCTGAATGAGCATGTGATCAAACCAGACTCTGACTGTAGCTGACAATGGGGGCTGACTGAAAAGTCATTGATAAAGGCACTGGGACTTGTTTTTATGGCATGGTCTGGCTTTTTGGGACCCTAGTTTATATGGATGTATAGCTCCCTAGTCCTGGATGTGGGGGGGAGGGCCATGGACTTCTCACAGGGCAGGGTTCTCTGCCCTCTCTCAAGCAAGGTGGGAGAGGGAGGAGGGGGAATGGGGAAGCAGGAGGGGGTTGGGAGGAGGGAAGGAAGTGTAAATAATTGAATGAAAAAATAAAATAAAATAAAAGAAAGCAAAAAAAAAGAAATGAAAAGGGGAACATAACAATAGACACAGAGGTGAAACGGAGAATCATTAGATCTTACGACAAAAGCCTGTATGCCACAAAATTGGAAAATATGAAAGAAATGGAAACTTTTTTTAGATAAGTACCATATACCAAAATTAAATCAAGACCTGGTGAACAATTTAAATAGACCTATAAGTCACGAGGAATTAGAAGCTGTCATCAAAAACTTCCCCACCAAAAAAAGCCCAGGACCAGATGGTTTCAATGTAGAATTCTACCAGAACATCCAAGAAGAGCTAATACCTATACTCCTTAATGTGCTTCACAAAATAGAAACAGAAGAGTCATTGCCAAACTCCTTTTATGAAGCTATAGTTACCCTGATACTAAAACCATGCAGACTCAACCAAGAAAGAGAATTACAGACCAATCTCACTCATGAACATCGATACAAAAATTCTCAATAAAATATTGGCAAACTGAATCCAAGAATACATCCAAAAAATTATCCATTATGATCAAGCAGGCTTCATCCCAGAGATGCAGTGCTGGTTCAACATATGAAAATCTATCAATGTTATCCATCATATAAATAAACAGAAAGAAAAAACCCATGTGATCATTTTATTAGATGCTGAAAAAGTTTTGACAAAATTCAACACCCCTTTTTGATAAAGATTTTGGAGAGATTAGGGATACAAGTTTCATACCTAAATATAATAAAAGCAATATACAGCAAGCTGACAGCAAACATCAAATTAAATGGAGATAAACTTGAAGTCATTCCACTAAAATCAGGAACAATTCAAGGTTGTCCACTCTCTCCATATCTCTTCAATATAGTGTTTGAAGTTCTAGCAATAGCAATAACACAACATAAGGAGATCAAGGGGATTTGATTTGGAAAGAAAGAAGGCAAACTTTCGTTATTTGCTGACGATATGATAGTGTACATAAGTGACCCCCAAAACTCTACTGAAGAACTCCTACAGCTGATAAACACCTTTAGTAATGTGGCTGGATACAAGATCAACTCCAAAAAATCAGTTGCCCTCCTATACACAAAGGATAGAGAAGCAGAGAGGGAAAACAGAGAAATGTCACCTTTCACAATAGCCACAAATAGCATATAGTATCTTGGGTAAGTCTAACCAAGGAAGTGAAAGATCAATTTGACAAGAACTTTAAGTCTTTGAAGAAAGAACTGAGGAGGATACCAGAAAATGGAAGGATCTCACATGCTCTTGGATTGGGAGGATCAACATAGTAAAAATGGCAATTCTACCAAAAGCAATCTATAGATTCAATGCAATCCCCATCAAAATTCTTCACAGACCTTGAGAGAACAATAATCAAGTTTATATGGGAAAGCAAAAAACCCTGGATAGCCAACACAATCCTATACAATAAAAGTACTTCCAGAGGCATTACCATCCCTGATTTCAAACTCTATTACAGAGCTACAGTAATGAAAACAGCTTGGTATTGGCATAAAAACAGAGATGTTGACCAATGGAATTGCATCAAAGACCTGGATATTAATCCACAAACCTATGAAGACCTGATTTTCGACAAAGGAGCTAAAACTATACAATGAAAGAAAGAAAGCATCTTTAACAAATGGTGCTGGCATAACTGTAGAAGAATGAAAACAGATCCATATCTATCACCATGCACAAAACTCAAGTCCAAATGGAATAAAGACCTCAATATAAGTCTGGCCACACTGAACCTGATAGAAAAAGTGGGAAGTAGTCTGCAACACATTGACACAGGAGACCACTTCCTACGTAGAATCCCAGGAGCACTGGCAATAAGAACAATAATGAATAAATGGGACCTCCTGAAACTGAGAAGCTTCTGTAAAACAAAGGACACTGTCATTAAGACAAAGTGGCAAACTACTGAATAGGAGAAGATCTTCACCAACCCCACATCAGACTAAGGTCTGATCTCCAAAATACATAAAGAACTCAAGAAACTGGACACTAAAAACTCTAATTAGCCCAATTAAAAAATGGGGTACTGAACTGAACAAAGAATTCTCAACAGAAGAACTTTGAATGGCCAAAAGACACTTAAGGTCATGTTCAACCTCCTTAGCGATCAGGGAAATGCAAATCAAAACAACTTTGAGATACCATCTTATACCTGAGAGAATGGCTAAAATCAAAAACACCAATGATAGCCTATGCTGGAGAGGATGTGGAGTAAAGGGAACACTCATCCATTGCTGGTGGGAATGCAAACTTATGCAACCACTTTGGAAATCAGTGTGGTGGTTTCTCAGGAAGCTGGGAGTCAACCTACCTCAGGACCCAGCAATTCCACTCTTGGGAATATACCCTAGAGATGCCCAATCATGCTACAAAAGCATTTGTTCAACTATGTTCATAGCAGCACTATTTGTAATAGCCAGAACCAGGAAACAACCTAGGTGCTCCTCAATAGAAGAATGGATAAAGAAGTTGTCGCACACATATACTTTAGAGTTCTACTCAGTGGTAAAAAACAATGACATCTTGAATTTTGCATGCAAATGGATGTAAATAGGAAACACTTTACTGAGTGAGTGAAATAACCCAGACCCAAAAAGAGGAATATGATATGTACTCACTTATTAGTGGATTCTAGCCATAAACAAAGGACATTGAGCCTATAATTCATGGTCCTAGAGAAGCTAAATAAGAAGGTGAACCTAGAGAAAAACATATATTTATTCTCCTGGATATTGAAATTAGAGAAGATTGCCGGACAAAAGTTGGGAGCATGGGGGTGGGGTGGGGTGGGATGGGGGGAGGGAAGATGGGGAGAGAGAAGGGAAAAGGGGAGGATTGGGGACAGCTTGGGGGAATGGGATGATTGAGATGGAAGAAAGGTAAATATGGGAGCAGGGAAGAAGATATCTTAATTAAGAGAGCCATTTCAGGGTTGGTAAGAGATTAGGAACTAGAGGGGTTCCCAAATGTCCAAGGAGAGGTCCCCAGCTTGTTCCTTGGGCAGTAGAAGAGAGTGTCTGAACTGGCCTTATCCCATAGCCACACTGATGAATATTTTGCACATCACCATAGAACCTTCACCTGGTGATGGATGGAGATAGAGACAGAGACCCACATTGGAGCACAGGACTTAGCTCCCAAGGTCCAACTGAAGAGCAGAAGGAGGGAGAACATGAGCAAGGAAGTCAGGACCGGGAGAGATGTGTCCACCCACGGAGACGGTGGGACTGATCTAATGGGAGTTCACCAAGGCCAGCTGGACTGGGACTGATGGAGCATGTGATCAAACTGAACTCTTTGAATGTGGCTGACAATGAGGGCTGGCTGAGAAGCCAATGATAGTGGCACTGGGCTTTGATTCTATTGCATAAACTGGCTTTTTGGGATCCTAGTCTGTTTCAATTCAAACCTTTCTAGACCTGGATGAAGGGGAGAGGCCCTTGGACTTCCCACAGAGCAGGGCAACCTGTCTTCTCTTAGGACTGGAGAGGGAGCGGGAGGAGGAGTGGGAGGGAAATAGGAGGAGGTGGAAATTTTTAATAAATTAATTTAATAAATTAAAAAACAAACAAACAAAAAACAGGTTACAATAAAAAAGAAGTCTAAGGTCATCTAGATAGTGAATTCAAGACTAACCTGGGCTACATGAAATTTTGTCAAAAATAAAAATAAAGCAGTGTAACTGAATGAAACAATAGAGAGATTGGACTAGAGTTCTAAACTGCAGAATTATATGGTACAGACATCCTTTAAATATACCATACTTGATTGCTATTTATCATCAAACAAACCCTAATATTTGTAATGTATGAATACTTTAAAATAAACTAGTGTCTGAAACAGACTTCAGTCAATAGTTTGCAAACATCTCTGTGTTTCTCTACATTCACTTAGCTACTGATACATCTTTTTCAATGAATCAAGCAGATCTGAGCACATTCAATAAAGGAAAGCAAAAATTACCAGGTTTGGACTTCCCTTCACAGCCAGAAAGATTCTGTTGAGTCTGCCAGCAGGGGATTTTGCGTATTAATACCCCACCTGGAAGAGCTGACATGTTGAAAATGAGATTAACACTTTCCCGTTTTACATTAACTAAGGCTAAAGTGTCATTTGCCTTATCAGAAGAAAATATTCAATGTTGATGTGATAGGGTTGAGAACAAGGTATGGTTTTAAGAACATGTTAAAATATGCTGTAGGATGTTTGCTGTAGAGTCGTGCTTCTTTGAACATAAATATCCTGCAAGGATAAGAGTCAAAATAATGATGACACAAAGACTAAATATAAACACTTGTATCATTCCAACTCATTTCCAAGCCAATGCCAACTGACACAGTAAACAATTTCTTAGTGCTTTAAGTATTTTTAGAAGTAGCACATGAGCCCACTGTGTCTAGAGCACTGATTCCAGGGTATTTGTTTCCAATTCCAGAGCAGCCCAGAAACAGAAGAGTGAAGGAAACAATTTTGTCATTCCAATATAGGTAACACTTCTTAATTTCCTAACTTCACAATCCACCTTGTTATGATTTTCCTGAATTTTATATATATATATATATATATATATATATATATATATATATATATATATAATTTCTATAGAAGGAAGTCTTCAAATCACTATTTGATCTAAACAAAAACAGAGTGGCATACAGGAGTCAAGAGTGGCCTTCTCAGGCTCAGGAGGTTGGGACATTGACTTCACTCTGTAGCCTCACTGGGTGAGACTAGGTGTTGATAGAGACGCTGGAATAGAGGAAGTAAGTTCTTTGTGTTCCATGACTCAGCATGGAGCTGTACAGGAAGACAACAGTTGCATACAGAGTAGAAACTCAACTCCAATACACCTGAAGAGAGGTGTAAAGAGGAAAGAGAGCTGCTCTATGAGAATCTGACTATATTTCCCAGAGGGACATAAGCAGGGTGTTAACAGGTGAGAGAGGAAATGATGGCGGAACTTTCTAGGTAGAATGGACGGATACACTACTTTTGGTGTCGTGGGAATGTGGGACTTCCTGGTTAAACAGGCAGGTGACATGTGTCAATAGCAGTGGTGTTGTTACAGAAATGGCTGTAGCATATCCACTTTTTACTGAAAAAAGTGTGTGAACTGAAATCACAGGTGATGAAGTAGCCAGCTTTGCTTTTTCATCGTAACAAAAAGGTAAGTAAACATGAAAAGAAGGGCTTGTTTTGACTCAGATGTTGAAGGCTTTGATCCATGATCTATGTTCTCTCCTACTTTGGGCCTGGTACAAAGTACAAAGAAAGAGGTATCTCCTGGCCAGGCTGGGGAAAGGAAAAGAAAGAGGAGGATGCTGTGATCCTTACAACCCCCTCTGAAGACTTGAAGCCTCCCTACAAGGCTCACTTTTAAAGGTTGTATCACTTCTAGTTGTAGTCACACTGGGGGACATTCCAGATTCCGTATTATAGCAAATGAGAAGAAAAAGAAACGGAATCTGGCCTTTATTCTGCTTGTTAATTATCTACTATACAAATTAAAAATACGACACACGTGGTGGTTGCTGTTTCTGCTTATATCAGGCTGTGTAACTGGCACTATCTTATGGAGTCTCAATTAAAATAAAGAAAGGTGGGAAGGGATGAAAATACATCTGTTTTTTTTTTTTTTTTTGAGGAAAGCCAGCCATATGAAGTTGAAGTCCTGCCCTAACTACTTTGAATTATTGTCCCGAGAAGACACTGATCTGTACTATTCAAAAGGAACTGGGAGGACATACAGCTAACATAGCACAACGTAAGGCAACTTAATGCCTCCTGAAGAGAGGCTGAAGAGGTCTTGCTTGTGGATAAGATGATAATGGTAATGATAGCGAAAACAAAACAGCGCAGGGGTGGGGTGGGAAACGAGTTCCCATGACTGGGGTGAGATGGGAAGAAATGCAGAGACAACCTTTGTAGGTGTTCCAGGAGGATTTGTGAGTGATGCAAAGTAAGGACCACTGGGCCGCAAGGTGGGATGTGCAAACATATCCTGGGAGTTCCCAAAGATGAAGGAGCATGCACACTGCATCATCAGGACCACAGAGAACAAATCCTCCCGGGAAGTCATGTCTTTTTGTACTAGATGTTTTGCAGCTGAGTTGGGGTGGGATTTGTTGTAGGGGGGCAGTGAAAGAGGAGGGGAAAATCACTGAGAAGAATTAAACAGTCTGAAAGGAGGGTGAGACTATGAAGGTAAATGTTTGCCTCTCAGCTACTTCGTGTCTCTTGAAATGAAGCTGGATTTGAATAGTGCTGCGTGTGTACGGTGGAATGTGGGCATTGTGAGCAAATTGACTGTCTCAGATGATTTGACACATTTTGATTTCTACTTTGGAAAATATCTGTTAATCCTATTAGAAAGAGAAGGAGAAGGGCCCTGACTAGAAAGGCAAAAGATCAAACTCCTTCCCTTCTTGCACAGGCTCTCCCCATCTCAGCTATTAAAATCTCTGCTATTTCCGGAAGACCTCATGCCTCATCACTGACCTGCTTGGCATGACATCAAAATCCCTTCTCCACCCCTTCATCTCTTGCCTGGCACTGCCAGAAAGCAAGGCAGGAGGTGCATGGCTGCTGTCTCCGTGGCAAATGACAGGAGAAAATAAATCTTATTTTATGCCTTTCTCTTAACATAATTTTCCTTCTTCCTTCCCTCCTTTCCTTTCTTGTTTCTATGGTTCACTATTTGCTAATATCCAACCCCAGACCATTCTTTGTGTTTGGCAGAGGAAGCAGTTTTATTGTTTGCTAACTCCAGGGGGGATATGGTGTCTATGATGTTGTCTAGGCCCAACTTCCCCCGGGAAGGTTAACCACCTCCATCCTACCTTCAAAGGGGAAATATGCCAACCACAGACACCCATACAAGACACCCTCTCTCTATAGAGAAAGCAGATCCGTTGTTGCCCAGAAGAACTTTTTATCCTCACAATGATGTTATCTCCATGTTGCAGTTCAATGTTGGGTACCAGGAGACGTTTTCTAGAATCTGAATCTGCAGAGTGTAAATTATAGGTGAAGGAAAAGGGAAGCCTTTTTCCCCTCTCTAACCCCTTTCTGGGTGCTGGAGCAGCATGTGCGCCTGATCAAAGGCCTGCTCATCTGTCTCAAGAGCCAGTGCAGGAGCCCAGCATGCACCTAGCATGCACTCACAATCCTAGAAAACGGTGTTCATTAAACTTCACGGGCAGGTCCTCATCCAGAATCTGCTCCATGCCAAAACAGCGTGCTGCTGCTAATCCCCTTTATAGATCAGGCAGTAAAATAAAGAGGGTGGGGCTGAAGGGCAGGGAAGTCTGCACACTTGTTTGGAGAAGAAGAAAAGGGAAAACACAGGGATTTCGTGTTCTCTCCTTTATGTTATGAGTTGCCAGGACTGGCCAAACCACGGAGAGACACGGGGCCTTTTAGAGTTCACAGTATTTGCTCTTCCACAGGGTAAGGGCAACACGGGAGTTTTCAACAAGATCACACAAATGTCTTTCAAATAGTGGCACATTGCCATTTCTGTATTACTCCTCTCTTTGTGTGCTAAGGAGGAAAAAATAACAAGCAGAACTGACATTACTGAGCACTTGCTAGGTGCCAGGCAGGTGGTGTGCTACGTATGTAACGCCATTTCCTTCTCTAAGATCCCTGGGCAGTAGGTATGGGAGCTGGTGATGTCGCAGTTTAGAAAGGCAGAGAAACTTGAAGGAGTAAGTAGCAAGACTGGGATTTGAACCCGAAGCTTCCAAAACCTCACTCGTAACTTCTCTGTCATAATTCTCTCTATAAATAGTTCCCTTGAAAGTATGGTTTTTGGTTTTCATTTAAGATTTTAGTGACTGCTCCTTAATACTCCTTCTGCTATTATCTGAATCATTACAATTTTCTTCAATCAAACCATAGGGTTTCTTCGAGAGAGGGCTCTCTCTTACCTTTGCATGCCCCTGCAGCTCCGAAAACAAAGCCTGCCCAGAAGGGGAGCTAAACAATTATTTGTTGAAACACACTTTACATTATATCTGTATCTAAATAAAGCCCTCTAAACAAGTTCACTTCCCCAGCACCAGGTTTTCCTCCTCCTTGCAGCCACCGCCTTCGTGTTTTGTTCTCCAAAGGTTGGTTTTGAACTGGAAGGACATTGCAGTTGTCTTGTCACTTAGCGTGATTTGAAAGTGAGAGCCTGCGTAGCGCTTTCGCCTGCCCTCAGCAATCAGGCCTCACACTCACGAGGCTCTGATTGTAGCAGTTGCCTTTATTTGCATTGATGAGGATGAGCCAGCTGCTAGAGCACACAGAACTGCACCTGACACAATCACTGAGTTCAGGATTAGCGAGGGGAATCAGGAATCCACTGAGCTGCACGGCAATCTCGGCCCCACGTTAGAGGCACTCATGCAAAATGACCCAAATTTGCAGTGAGCACAATTAGCAATCCCAAAATGCATGCTAATTTTTGTGGCCTAATATTTTCTACATTTCCGTAAATTGAAAATAGTAAATATGCCCTTTCCTTGATGAGTTTGGACATAAAAATAATTCAGAGGACTGGGATCTCTAGGAAATGTGCAAACCCCAGAAAATTTCGACTTCTTTGGATAACTGGCCACCCTGCCCAAGTTTGCCATTAAATAGCTTTGGAGTGTCATCACCCGCATTTGAACCAGTGGGCAATGATCATATATGAGGGTAACATAATAAATACACAATAGTCATAACACATGGGAGAGAAAAAATTAAACTTAAAAAAACGATTGGGAATTTTATATTAAGAATTAATATTTTTGAATCTATATTTGGGTTGCAAATGACCACAGATAGAGTTCAGGTGTCTCAGAGTCCTGAAAGTACGAGCAATTGTGCGGGGCTTTTATTTAAAAGATTTTGTAAATCAAATCAAATCAAATGTTATCAAACCTTGGGCTGTGTTTCTGCATGTTGACAGTAGTCTATAGGTATTGAAATGCTCACCTATACTTTGGGGCGAGGGGGGGGGCACATTTTATAAAAATTGAATAAATGATCATTCGAAGCAAAAGCATGCAGTTCAAAAGCTAAACCTCCCATTGGAGAACAGAAAATTTAATGAGCTTTTAATGGAATGCGATGCTCAGAGTAGTAAATTATTTGTTAGTTGACGATGCAATCAGCATGCTGATTAAGGTTGCTTGGTTTTTTACTAAACATTAACTGAATGAAAACGGGTAGTCCTTGTTCTGCTTGGGGGGCTTTGAGGGAGCAAATGGACTTTCAGAGCAGAGATTGTCAATAAAGGTGAGTGCACTCCAGGTGTCATTTGAATATGATGATAAAATACTAGTGATAAATATTTAAAAGCATTTTAAATCCACAATGTTCGTCTAGTGTATTGTGGACTCTGTTTAAAGAGACAGTGGGCCTTCGCGGGCCTAACAACGGTCCTTCTATCTCTCTAGGAAGGGAGAACTAGATCTGTTGTTTTCTATTGCACAAGGAAAAAGGGTGTGCTTTGAAAATATAAAGGAGCGTAGATTCAGGGACTAGGAACTGCTTGGGAGTTTGGAATGTAAACCTAAACAGGGGGAGAGAGAGACAGAGAGAGAGAGAGAGAGAGAGAGGGAGAGAGCAAAACAAAGAAAAATATTCCTGCAGGAAATAAAAGAAAACATGTGCTTGTCTGGATAGATTGAGATAAAAATTTAATTAAGCAGTTTCAATTTTCTGATGTTTTAAAATTATTGCTATTAGAATATTTATAATTTTAAATTTGTAAATGATGGCATTCTGGGGACATGAGCATTGTGAGTCTGACATTATATGTACTCTGATTTATTGGGTCTGAAGGTTTACAAAAGAACAAGAACAAAAACAGGAAAGAAATTGTGCAATTTTTGACTATTAAGGATATTAATACGGAATTTGCTAAAATGCATCTTTTGCTATATATTAGTTAGTTTTTATATTATCTTAATTTGTTTATAGTAGGGGATTTTTGTTATTTATTCTGTTTAAATCAGTGGGTTAATTTTTCTTCTGAAACAAGGGTTTTTTGTTTATTTGTTTTTCTTTCTGCCAATTGAAGAATTGTGGGTTTGTAAGTTAATTTTCTTCAAATAGTTACAAAGTTCTTATTCTATAAATCCCAATTAGTTTCATCATTGGTGATTCTCTGGCAATGATCAGATACCCTTAAAATCCGATAAATAAGTACCTCTCACTTTTAACCATTCCTGTTTATGACCCAAGAGGTTAAAAGCCTTTGACTGGTATTTGACTTTTGACCTCATATAAATGTTATCTTATCAGTCTCCGCTTGTTAACTTGTATTGAGTGCTTGTCCCTGATGGCTTTAGATAAAGGGTTGTGGGTTTTTTTTTTTAAAATATATTTCCTATAGGAACTAAACCATTCACATTGTTCTGTGCCTAGTGAACTCTAGTCTACACAGCTGTGAGGGAACCTCAAACACCAATTATATTTTTATTTATTTCCTGCATTATTTTAAATTTGGTTTTATGGATGGGATTTTGTTATTAAAATACATATTTGCTATAATTGCTGGTAGTAATTCCTAATGATCATAATCCTTCAGTTTGCTTGTCAAGAAGCTGCACAGCTTCATATTTTCTCTTAAAAATCAAAAGAAAAAAGAAAAACAAAAAAAATTATCTTTGCATTTTGTACTGGTGTGAGATGAGCAGAAAGATAATTTATGGAAATCTTGCCTCCCCAGACTTCAGAAATCTGCTTAATGAGAGAGTCATCAGTAAGCTATATCTTTTTTTGAAAACCAAACAGGCCGTGAATAGTGCCTTTGTTAACCTTTGGGGAGAGGTATTCAGGTCCTCCTTTACCTTCCATCCTGAAAAAGAAGAAAACATTGAGCCTTTGATTTTATTTGCAACTATGTGTGGTGTTCCCAGATTCAAGTGTGCATGTGTGTGAGTCTAGACATTGTGTATCAGCCTAATGCATTTGAATGCTTGCATTTTAATCTCTCCACACCTCCATGGCACCAAGGATACTGCAGGCAGGCCTTGGTGCCTCGGAGAGGCTGCTTCATTTGCTAAAGAGCTGCAGTTTGGTTCCCAAACAAATTATTACATTAATTTCTATGTGGAAAATAGGCTGTTGGGAGGGGGAGGAAAGGAGAGGCAGCCATCTTGGAGTCATTCTGCTTTGTGGACTGATTCTTTCTTCTTCTAAGGCTCAATAGTTGGAATATTATCTTTATTTTTAATTGGCCCTCAAATAAAGCAAGAGATATATTCAAAAGACTTTTGTATTTGTGTTTGGGGTAGAAAGAAAGTTGTAACCTCTTTGTAGTTTAAATAATAACTACGACTATAGACAAACTATGCCTATTCTTCTGTACAGTTGTAAATAAATAGACATAAATGAAGCATATGCCACAGCTTGTAAGAGACCTGCACAGACTCTACTCAGGGAAACAAATGTCTATTTGGACCACTCATTTGCTGCTATCTAAAGGATTAATATGTCAACAAAGTTATCTGCCCTGCCTCCTCCCTCGTCCGTCCTTTTTCCTCTCCAGACATACTCTCACATGCGTGCACACAGACACACACGTTCAGATGCCCCAACACAGTGACATGGCAACTTTGAAACTTTTCTGAAAACAGGGATTCTCTTTTTCTTAGATCATAGCTATTTATGTGAGTGTAAACAAAAAGACCAGCTTTGTAAATTTCCCATTTATGTTTGTGTGTATGGAGAGAGGCTGCTGCTCCCCACACTGTGTTCACCCTGCTCATTTTCCAGCAAAATACAGGTTTGATGCAATTTGTCCCAACTTTTCATTTCAACCGTTTCTTTTCATCAAGTGACTAGAGTTTAAGATCTGCAAAACCAAAGGAAAAAGAAAAACCGCTGCAGGGGAAAAACAAACCAAGCCCCAAAGTGGAGCTGGCTGGCATTCACTGCTCTCCACATTCTCAAATGTTTTCTCTGCAGTTTCAACACAAAAGCGCTTCCTCCCCTATTTTGATGTGTTAAAGAGAGAGGACACGTGGAAGGGGCAAAATAAGAATTTGGAAAGCGCAGGGTGAACATTTTTCCTTTGAATGTCCAGTATGATCAACAGCAGGTAGACACTCTACAGTTTAATATCAATTTGAGGTTTGTTTGTTTGTTTTTTTAAATGGAATATAAGTTGAGTTTAAGTACATTGTCAAATCCTCTGAACTTTCATTGATCAATATCACCTCTCTTTTATATATTTAGAAGTCCACACCAATCACTCTGCTCTCTCTGAAATCAGGAGAACAAGTTTGCTATGTTCCCCTGAGAAGGGCATGAGCAATAACAAACTATTGTCCAATTCAGATATTTAACTGAAGAAACTGTAAACCTTTACTCCTTTGATGTTACTAACCTGAACCAGTTTTCCTAAACAGTGTTACCTACAAGTTTATAAAGTTGAAATAAAAAAGGATTTAAATAATAAGTAATAAATCAAAAACACTTATACTGTATTAACTAAATTTTCTGAATTAAATTTCAGGGTTCTTTCCAAATGGACATTGTATACTGATTGTCTTTATAAAATAACATTTAAATCTATAACTAAATATTTTTGAAGCTGGTGAAAGATAAAGAACCTTCCATATTGTTTTGTAATTCATGTTTTTAATATATGATCCTAAGTTCTAGTTACCTTGGAAGAAAATAAAGTGCTTACACTAGTTCCTATAGCATTAGTAGTTAGAAATTGTCATTAGAAGACCAGGAAGATGAACACTCAGGGCCTTCAGTTTTTGCATGGATAGATCTCCTTATAAAACTATCCGAGAATCTGTTCAATTTATTTCTCACATGTTCTCGTGTTTACCAGCTTACTGGGAGATTATATTAGGAGATACAATTCATTTGATTTTTTTTTTTTAATTTGTAGCTTTAGAAACCAAGCTTGCCATGTTTGGAGAATGCAGAGATGCTAAGGACCTTGTAGTGTTTCAACAAAAAGTTGAGAACATGAAGCAGAAATACTCCCTCAAAATGTGAGGGCCAGGTCGCTGCTGCCACTTCTCTGTGCAGACTGATGCAGGGGTGCCCAGCAGCGTTTGCTCTGTCCTTTCTTTCGTGTCTTCTTTATTTTTATAAATTGGCTATGTCCTTTCCTACTAGCTTTCTTGCTTTGGCCACACTCTCCCTAGTATATTTTCTTCATCAACCTCAGTGCTGGTTTGGGGTTTGCATTGGTGATGTTTTTCCTTACTTTCAGAACTTTGGGATTCAGACTCTGGGCATACTGAGATTATATCCAAGATCATAGCTATGCTTATAACATTAGGGGAAAAATGAAAAATGAATGATATCCTCAGGCTTCTGATACTAAGGGCGCCGCCTGGACAGTCACCTTGTCTTCTTCCTCTTGGCATCATCCGCCCTGAAGAATGAATAAATTCATCCCTAAGGTTGCTGCTTCAAAGTGACCAGTCAGATCCTGACAGGTCAGCCGCTGTCCTGTTGGACAGAGGGTCCATAAATCAGAGAAGGGTTGGTTGGGCTGAAAGAGGAAGGTAGTCCAGCCTGAGGGAAGCCCCTGTAAATCTCTCCGGGAGCTTTGTTCTTAGTAGGGGATACGGGTGGGGGCTGGAGTTGGGGTAGCCCTGGCTGTGGTTGTTATTAATGCTGTGGCCCTCCTGCAGTGGGTGCTAACTTCTTGTGCATGAGAACAGCCTCCACCCATCCCAAACATCGGCTGCTTGGAAAAGTCAAGCACGGCTGAGCCCTGATTTTCATTTAATAGTCAAAACCAAGATGCATTTGGACCATGATGATAGGACAGCTCCCTTGAAAAGATTATTTGAACTACAAAGGCATTCATTTAGGGCTAGCAATGTTGCAAAAGGGCCTGCTAAAAATTAGCAGCCTGTCCTGGTATTCGGAGAGCAGGAGTGACAACTTACTGGAAGTTCTCAAGGAATCATTTCTATTTCACACCCCACTAGGCAGCTGATTCGAGATTGTCTGTTAGCATAACAAAGGCTCTGAGCCTGTGAACTTCAGAAACCTTTCGACCTCTTAGCTGCTGGCATGAATAGCCCCCAGTCCTGCCTATAGAGATCTCCCAAAGCTCCCCTGTTCGTGGCTAAATTGTTAATCAGGGTAATTTAATATAGTTTTCAATATGCCTCATCTCTTATTGGGAAAGGTATTCACAGCTTCCCTACCCCTGAAAAAAAAAGTTCTTTTATTCAAGTGTGAGAGGGGCAGCTGCAGACAGACCCCCGTCTCTTGCTTCTCCCCCCACTCCTTCTTCCCAGCCACAGCACTCTGAGCAGCAACCACAGGGAAGGGCCAGAAAGAGAGACTGAGATGGCATTCCCATTGCAAGAGCTCCACCCTGAACCTGAAACCTCGGGCTGTTTATGCTGGGAAACAACTCAACAAAACCCCCCAAGCTCAGCTGTAGCTAAGAATTCAGAGCCAACACACAGACCCACAGACACACACAGAGCACACACACACACACACACACACACACACACACACGCCACACCCCATTCTCCACCCTCCTTTTGCCACCACCTTTTCCCATCCCCCCACCTCTCAGCTCAGCTGCTCCTATGGCCCTGACAAAATACACTAGACCCCAAGGCCTGCTCATTCTCATTTCTGTCGTTCGTCAGAAGCGGCCAGCACTGGCCTGCACGCTCCTTCACACAGCTCCATCCAGTCTGTCCCTGCATCTAGTCTCAGTGTGGCTCCCTTGCAGCGTCAATTCACATGCACATTAGTTAGCTGAAGAGCTGAAGCACAGATATATTCATTTTAATCCAGTTAAGACCCGAGAGGTCTCATAGGATATTATTCAAGAGTTTGAAAACCAAGTCTAAAACTCAGATTTTGCTAGTGTTTCATCTCTGAGAGGCCTACAGTACGCCTTTCTTTCGCTTCCCACCAGTGCGTGCTCAAAAAAATAAAGTGAATAATAAACCAATTGTAAGCAAAGAGCCAGGTGCAGGTGGATATTCTACTAAATCATTGTGTTGTCTGCTTGGGTAGTTACCATACTTCTTGTACCCATGTGCAGATTGAGAATTTTATACAAAGAAGGGAAAAATCCAGAGTCACTCTTTGTGGGTTCTTAAAATTTAAAAAAAAAAAAATGGAAAGATATAGTGTCTTAATCATACATTTAACCTTCTATTTCACGTAAGAATTTTAGGCCATTTCTAAATCTTATTTGGGTATGTCTGTGATTTTCCATGGGGTTTGTACTCTTGTATTTGTGTGTGTTAAGGCCTTGTGTCTTACACCATTTCTTGCCTGTGTCAGGTTTGGGTGCGGATGCTTGCCTCTCGCTTTCCTGATGCTGGGTAAAGCCAGGGTCTAGATCCTGAAGTATTATCTTGATTTTTCTCCAGGTTGGAGTGGTTTCTCCTGGGGTTAGCACACTTGTTTTATGTACTTGGTATCCTAATCTCTGTCTCCAATCTGTTAGGAAGGTGGGAGATGACTCTGTTCACAGCACCAGGAAGGGCTATTCAAACCCCAAATCAGAAGTGCAAAACCAGACCCATTCCCAGGAACACAGAACCACTCAACAGTCCAGCTTCCTACCAAGTTCATTTTTCTGCATGGTGAAAGAAAATGGGTTTCCTAGTTAGTGTAAACATCAGAATAGTGTCTGTAGGTGACACATTGAAATAGAAAACAAAACAATTGTACATCGTTAGATTATGTCACAGTCCTCGAATCTGTGTTTTCCTGGGGGTGGTGATAGGGAATCAGATAGTTTCATTTCATTGTTGTGAAAGTTTTCACACTATGAGCATTTTTATCAATAATATATGCATTATTCATCTTAATGATATACATTTTAGTATATCTTCCTTTAGTAAGAATTTACATTTTTCTTGATGTCGTAAACTAGAATATTTAGAAATATTAATTGGTAGCTCTTTCAAACAAGTAGATACGTATTGTTGATTTCTCTTTTAAAAAGCCAAACACATGGAATCATTCATTCACAAACTAACAGAAATGTAATTTTCATAAAATGTTTAGATAGAATATACTGTAGCTTTAAACTCAAGAAAGAAAAAATACACAATTGACATTTTTCAATGTTTTTGCTTAACATTGTTTTCATTAGCCTTTTCCTCATTAGAATTTATGAACCATGTCCGTCTCTATACTTTTACATCTCTGATTTCTGTTAAATTTTATAACAGAGGTTAATGAGTACAAAGGAACAGAGGTCTGTTTGCTTTCATCTATGATGCTCAATTTTAGGGTTGTTTATATTTGCATTTATTTTTCTCCCATGATCTTAAATTATTAAAATTCAATGAAATTAATTGTGTTGGAGTTAACTAACATGGGAATTAAAAGAAAAAAATTAAATTAAACAGCACAATTCTGCTGAATTGCAATGTTTTCTTTGGCTTGAACCTTCTAATGCCCTCTCTAGTTTGGGTTTCATATTTGTGGAAGAAGAAGTATTGGGGGGAGAAGGATGTGTTTTTGGAATGGCGTTTGACAGGGGGAATGAACGCAGACACCAGAACAATTATATTACAATCCCATTGGGAATGCCAGCACCAAATTTAGCCAGACTGATGGGGCACTGTCTAGACGGTCCCTTTGTGTATCAGCTGGTTTCTCCCTGCTTTATTGCGTTGCCTGAATGTGTGAGTTGAACATGCATATGGATCCCAAACATAGCCATCCTGCTATTAAACCTGCTTTTATTCGACTAACATTCATGGGCTATGTGTTCCTGCTGCATTCCCTTTACAGTATTTTGTAATTAAAGCACAGCTTTCACATGAGTGGCTTAACAAAGGCCATGAGACAAAGTAGACGGGTCCTAGGCTGTTTCTTTACATGAAAAAATTAACTGGGTAAATATTTTTGTCTTCCCAAACATGTCCACCTTCATTCTACTGAAATGAAAGAAAGACAGAAAGATAAGGCAAAAAAAAAAAAAAACAATGAGAAGAAAGAGTCAGAGTACATATAAATTACCACCTTTCCTTTTGAAAAGGGCAAAGGAAAGAAAGAGTGTGTACTAAATGTTTACAGTGTAATTAACAGCAGTGTGTGAGAAGGGGATTACACCCCCCACACTTTGTTTGGTAAACCAAGTGTAGCTCAGTGTTAGGGTTCTTGTGGAGTCTCAGAAATAGATTCTCAAAGTCTTCTAAATATACAGTCACACATTGCTTTCCTGTTGTTAGGCAGATAGGAAATCCCAGAGACATTTCACATCTGGGCAGCTGTCAGGATTCTGTTATTTGTCAAGCTGGTGTAGGGAGGGTAAGGCTTCCTTACAAGTGAACCAAGTATCCACACAAAAAAGCCACTATTCGCAGGAGTAGGGATGCACACTTAATGGGTGATAGTGCTGAGAATTTGAAATGAACACAAATTAATTGCTGCAATCAAAGAGTGAGAAACAATACAATTCATTAATGATGTTGAAAGTAGTTATGAGATCCACCTCTTTTAGTAAAAGGTTTATCGTCAAATTCAAATTTTACCTACTGTCACCAGGAATTGAAAAACCTAAGAAAGGAAAATTCCACAAAATATGAGTCAAACCTTTACCTCATATAAGGAGCCCAAAGAACTCACTGTTTCAGCAGAGATGAAAGACAAGACAACATCTCACAACAGATAACTTTATTAAGTACACATGTACAAATTATATTTGTTAAAATTATTTTCCCCTAACAACAACAGAAGTGATATAAGTTTTTATCTCAAAAGGAGAAAAAGAATTAAAGTTAATTATAGAAAAAATAGATTTAAGTCCTTACCACTATGTCATGGAATTTGGATTTAAAAATAGTGATTTTCAAGGTTTTATTGTTAGAATTTAATAACTGCCACCTACTAAGGTCAATAAAGACTTTATCCATCTTTTATGCATTAGATGTGGATGAGAGGGAGATAAAGAAAAGCCAATTCTTTTTAATTTTATTAATAGGATTCATAAAGAGTGATCTAATTTTTTTGTTGATGGTGTGTTTTGGGTTTTGCTTTGTTTTGGTTCAAAATATCATGTCACAAATCAACTATTCTGAAGTGCGCAGGGGCATCAGATGGGGGAAGCTTCAAGGCTGGAAGAGGGGGCAAATTGTCCAGTCGACAGTAAACATGGAGGTCTTTGGTAGGCACCAAGAGGCATCTGTGTTAGCAGCCTTTGAGCCCAACTTTATTTAGCATGATAGAGAAAAACATTGTGAAAGGCAGAGAGAGACAGAGAGACAAGCAAGAGAGGGGGAGACACAGAGAGACAGGAGAGAGATAGAGAACCAAAACCATTGTAAAACAAAGACTAGCAGAAGAAAATGGGGTGGGTGGGTTGTTTGGGAATGGATGGTGTGCAAGAATACTGAAAAAGGAAAGAAAACAAGAGCAGAGAATGAATACTGTAAGCATTGTTTTAATCTAAAACAGAGATGCTTCCAGGAGAATGAGTTTCAATGGAGCTGAGCCAAAAATAATTATAGAGCTTTCCTTGTTTTGTTTTGTGAATGAAGAGCATCTCTCTTCTGACAACGCAGAGCAAGAAGGAAGCAGAGCCCAGAGATTGAAGTGATGCCCCTCTGCCCCTGTACTTCCACTCCCCCACAGTGGCAGATCTTTCTTTCTCCTTTCCAATAGCTATTGGCATGGTACTGTGCAAGAGAGAAGCAAGTGGCAGCAGCTCCCAAACCTTAGCTGGGCTTTCTTTCCTGACGATCATTTGTTTGTTCTGATAAGGCCACAGTGTTGAACTGGAAGCAAGATTGGGGTGGGGTGGCAGGAATACATATTCTAGTTTCTAGAAATAAAATTGAGCTATTTACAACTAAGAATATTCCTCTGTTTGAAATATTTGAAACTTCCTATGGGGTTTATTTTACCAATTATATTCGTTTGCTTGTTTTTCATCATCAGTAGCAGGCTACACAAGGAAATGAAAGGATCCTCTCAATTTTCCTCCATTTTCTCTGTGATGTAAAATCTTTATCTTGGAAACATTTTTTTTTAACAGAGAAAAATAATCATTTGTAAAAATAACTTGAGCTATGACTGAACTTTTGTGAAAGCAATAAAATACACTCCTTTCAAAGGCAGGAACAAAAAGCTTATATAAATATGAAATATGCAGGACTGACTGGAGGAGAATCCACCAACATTAATAGGCTTTGTGAGAGAGTAATCTTAAACAACTCGGGATTAATATCTAAACAGTATTAATTCTTTTAGATTAAACTGACTTACATACAAATCACAGCATGTGTTTTTTTTGTGTTCCAAACTTTTCACTTTAGGTGTAGTTTCATGCTAGAAAATGCATTGTCATACAGAGAAGCTAATCCTCCAAGTAGGGCTGAAGATACAACATGTGTCTATGTGATCCATGAATCTAAGTTGGCTTTTTAAAAATGATATATCTCCAAGCCACAAGAACTAGGTCATCTTCTCTGTATCATATGTCACAACTTAGAAAAATTAAGATTTGGTTTTACTAAGATTTGATCTGCTAAGTTCAAACTATTTAGAAGAGCAATATAGAGCTGTAAACTTAATGCACTAACATTAAACGACCTCAACCTGAGTTTGAAACAGAAGAGTGTATATTATATTCATAGACAATGCTAACTAGCTGCTGAAAGTAGCAAGATTGGATACAATTTCTTGTAGAACTTTTATAGATTAAAATTTGTCATGTTTTCCTGTCAAAAACTTCAAATGTAGAGTTGTCATCAGAAAAGCCATAAATTCTATTATGTGGAAAACTTTTACTTTTTAAAGATGAGAAATGTTTTCATGGATATGAACTTTTATTTGGAGATTTTCAAAACATAGTTTCAATGTCAGTGTGAATATATTGTGTAAATCTGTGAATATGAGTTCTATGAATCCATATTTAATTTAACAAATCAGTTCACTTTCTCCTTCTGAGCTCCCCTTTACCTCTTTTTCATCTCTCTATTAAAACTGTTTCTTTCATTGTAGTAGACTAACTTTTGAAGCAGTTTTATAAAAAAATACTGACAATTGTCTCAAAAGATCTTCTGGGAAACTTTGATATATAACAAATTATTAAAGAAATATTTAAGAATCTAAAGCACTTAACAATACTTAAAATCTCAACTCCCTAAATGAACCATTCTACTTTTTAAGAATAGCAGCTAATTAATACTAATGAAAATAATGCATCTATACACTAAGCAAAATATGTACTTACAAAAATATTGTTTCTAATCAGAAACATCCATTCTTTAAAATATGAAAAATACTAGGTGTGGTAGTTTAAACTTGCTACCCCAGCATTCAGTAAGCTGAGGCAGGAAGGCTATGAGCCTAAGGCTAATGCTGAGTGTTCAGTGAGTTCCATACTGGACTGGTCTCTACAGTTAAATCTTGTTTCTAAAAGCAAAGTAAACAAATAAGTAGAAGGAACAGTGAAAATAAATAACTGTCAATATAGCAAAAGATTTAACAATAGTTATGTCTGCTGAAAAAAACTAGGAGATATAAACTATATTGGTTTATAACAAGGTCATACAATAATTGAGAAAAACAAGTTTGTTTCTAAAATATTTAGGATACAATAATTATTTATTAACAAAAATGCAATGTATCACATCCAGATATGTACTTACTTCTCATAATCTTATTTTCATTAAAGAAAATTATAGATTTAAAATAGAAAATTATCCCAAATATGTAAGTGATAATTACTGCTTCATAGAGCATTTGGTATGCGCTTTGATGTTTCTATATTTTATAGGAACACATAGACATGTGTATACAGAAATGCTCAACACAGGTGTATTTGCCGTTTATTTACATTGACCACAGTTTAATAAACAGATCTGTAGCATTTGTAACTGGCACAATTGTTTTCTAGCCATAAATTACTAAAACAGAATTCAGAGATTCATTTTGCCACACTGGAAAAAGTTACATTTTAATTGAAACCATACATAAGAGATGACCCAAACACAGTCTTACTGTTCTTTTGTTTTGTGGTGATGTTTTGTAGAGCCTGGTACAAGGCTGTGGGTAGGAAGTCACAGGAAGTTGTTGAGAGGACTGGCCTGGAAGTTCCGATTCTCACAGGCTTCTTTGGTGGCTACAGAAGCCATTATGCCATATAGATAAGATGTGTTGAACACGAAGATTCGGAAAAAGCCTTCACACTCCTGAAAACCCAGAAAGCTGAGCTTCTGTACTCACTGGGCACAGCTCCCTGTGTTTGCACAGGAAGCCAGCTGCAGATCGCCTCTTCCAAGTCCATGCTCAGATTTGTCACTTTGTGTTGTTAAATGCCTGATAGCAGCCTCAGTGCAGCTGTACTTGCTGCTCTGATCTGGGTTCGTTCATGGTGGTGGGGTTTGGTCAAGGGACTGACACAGTCCTAGTTGACAGTACGGGAACAGAATCTCCTTGGCTTCAGTGGAGGTCCTATGTGTGTGAGAGCAGAGTGAGCACTGACGGTTTTGAGAAGAGTGACTTCTGGAGAGGTGTGCACATGTCAGTGATGCGCTTTATAACACAGGAAGTGTGGGGCAGTAGAAGTGAAGTCATGTTAGCCTTTACCCTCAATATTAAATGCCTTTTTCTATAGCTATATCATATAAGATATCCAGTAATATTTATTGTAGCAATAGAATGGCTGGTGAGCTTATGTGTCTATTTAATCATAATCAATGGCTACCAAGTAAGCACGAAGTGACCAAAAAAGCACATCCTTGCTAAAATAGTAGGTAAATTGATAATAGAGAAGATGATGTTGTTAACTAGAAAAGTCAACAGAAAACAGTAGCAGTTGTACTTGTCTTGCATACAAGCCTACTGCATTACATCCAGCATACATTTTTTGCCATATAAAAGAGAAAGTGTGTCCCTTGTCATGGTGACATAGCTGTGTTGGAAAAGTTTTATAGGGTGGCTTGTTTCCCAGTGCACATTAAGCTTCCCATGTGACTAGCCTGGTAGAATCTCTCCTCACAGTTAAAACCTGGTTTGTGTTTGTTTGTTTTATCATACAACTTCAGACTTGTTTTTCAACGACTAGCTCTAATTGCTTGTTTTGTTCATCTCTTCTAGAGCAGTCAGTGTTTGCTCTCCTACCTCATAAAATGCATGAATATTAGAAGCATGTGAAAGGCGTTTTGACCTTAGATAATTCATTGCTATATTGGTTAGGGTCTAGATCTTTGCAAAAGGCACAAATTCTATGATTGCTGAGTTTTCCCCTTGGAACAAAATGTAAGCATAAAACTGGAGGCAACCTGAACAACAAGAAGCCTCACCACGTGGGAATTACTTAATGCACAAAGAAAACCATTTCTAGTGGATTACAATGAATCAAGGGGCTCCTGGAGGAGTTGGTTAGTAGTTTCATCATTGAAAACTTGCAATCAACATTTGTGAGGTTGGTCAGACCAACATCTCAAACAGTTTTAAGTCATTAGAGAGCATCTAATCATTTTATATCACTCAAGACTCTCCACAAACATGGAAATCAAGCAACAGTGCCCCTTTCGGGGCCTTTCCGCTTCCACCAGCCCCTCTCCAACATTCCCTTCCAATCCTGCCTGCCTGGTGTCCTTTCAAGATCTCTGTAATCCTTGCTTTCCTCTTTAGTAACACACACACACACACACACACACACACACACACACACACACACACAAACAAACAACAAAAAGCCCCAGCTTATTTAAAACAAATGAGTTTAGACCCAAAATGCATGATTAGTGTATGACTTTTTATTATTATTTAGTTAAAATATACCTGTGGCACCAGATTTTTAAATTAATTGTTTCAGCAGCACATAGAATAATGGGTTTCACTATGCCATTTTTATACATATAGATCTTTGTACTTTGCTAATATTTGCCCCACATTAGCCTCTCATTCTAATATTAGAATAATTTTAGAAACAAACTCCAAAGAAAACATAGAATTGAAATGCTGTTTCATATCACCAAATTTATTTATAAATACACTCAATGGCAAACTCAGCAAGGCCCTTGTGAGACTGCTCTCATGCTCACTGATCCCAGGGTACAGAAAGAATTAACTTATTCAGGAAAACTCAAAGTCATAATTAGTCCTGTGAATTATAATAATCTGGTCTCATCCTCCATTTCTTTCTCACGTGGTATTCCCAGTGGGAGTCCCGAATGAAAAATGACAATGAAGTTGGGTATTAATAATGGCATACCTGTGAAATACGAGCGTTTTCCCATAATAAAACTGGAAATCTGTCCCTTCTTAGGCCTATATTTTTCAATTAAAAGAATAACATCACCATATTTTTCAAATTAAAAAAGTCAGTCATAATTTTTCAAAATAACTCAAAATAAGAAAAGAAAAATAAACATTTTCTCCTTGTAAATTTATTTTTTCCTTTTAATGTAGTTATACATATATACCTATATTTAATTTTACTTTTTAAAAGTTTTAAGTGTCTAGCTTTGATAGTTTCCTCAAACAAATAGATATGAAATAACAAGAAAGAAAAGAAGATGGAATCAGAAAAAAGTTATAATTATTCCGAAGGAGTTCAGGTCAATTATTTTAATATATATAGATACATAAATTAAGAGGAAAAATTCAATTGTTTGCAAGCTCTGAAATTTTAAAAGATTCTCTGAAAGAGAAGTATATATTTGAAGAGTTATAGTATGATGAACTGCTAACTAGTCTAAGGAAAACACAAGTTATAGTACGATGAATTGCTAACTAGTCTTAAGAAAACACAAGAGTTATAGTACCATGAACTGCTAACTAGTCTTAGGAAAACACAGAAGCAAAATGCATAAGAATTGGACACCCCATAAAGACCAAACTTACATAGCTACAGTAGCCCTAAAATTTATAAATAGCTCATCAATAGGACAACAAATAAATTGTGGTATATTCTAACAATGGAATATTACTTAGCAAGACAAAAGAATACATTACTGCATCTTACAACATCAAAGGTTTCAGCATGATTTATTTTGTGAAAAATAACAGACCTAGAATAAAGAATGCAGGAGCACAAACCATATTTGTAATGTCAAAGAAAATTCAGACTAACCTATAGTAACAAAAGGTGGGTCAGTAGCAGGGAGAGGATGATGGCGGAAATTTCCAGGAGAAAGGAATTGTGAGTGACATGTGTTGATTGTCCTTACTATTGGTAGAGTCGCGGGTGTATACAGCTATAGAATTTTAAATGGTACACTGAAATATGAACAATTAGCTATATATATATATAGTTTATTATAATTAGTTATATATATCTATATATCTATATCTATCTATCTATCTATATAGTTTATCTCAGCAACAAATGTGTAAAACACAAAAGGAATATGCAGAATGAGTGCCTCAACTAGTTAGAACACATAACAGTCACACAATGGGTTTTGGTGTTATTTGGGACACTGGGAACTTGTATAGTTTTGAAGAATTTGGGGACTCTAACTGTCTTTTGCATTCACTAACTGATGTTATGGCTGCTGGTTTAATTGAAAACGTTTTTCTGTGTTCTTTTTTTAAATTATTAAAGTCAGTATATTCCGAAAAACAACACAAATTTTGATTTCATCTCCTTAAATACTACAAAATGTGTGACTTAGGACAGTCAGTTAAACCCGTGTCCAAACACTGCTAAATGATTATTTGAGTCAGACTTAAACTGAAAGGTTCTTTCAATTTTAAAATTAAGGCCATCTTGAGAAAATAGGATCAATCTACAATAACTTTTAACTTTATAATGGTGTTGTCATGATGTCACATGATCTTGGTGTTGAACTTGACACACTTGAGAAGAGGGAACCTCAGATGAAGAATTTTTCTATCAGATTGGCCGTAGGCATGTCTTGGGCATCTTCTTGACTGCTCATTAATAGGGTAGGGCTCAGTCTACTGTGGGCAGTACCATTCCTAGGCAAGTGGACCTGGGAGGTGTAAGCAAGGTAGACGAATGTGAGAGAAGAGGCCAGTAGGCAGCACTCCACCATGGTCTCTTTTTCAGTTTCTGCTTCAAGCTCCTACCCTGATGCTTTTGCTGCACCGTAACTTGTGAGATGAACTAGACTCCTTTCTTCCCAGGTTACACTTGGTCGGTATCTTATCACAGCAAGAGAACACAAACTAAGATACCCTTCTGAAGAATGTTCTTTTCCTTTCATTTCTTACCATGTGTATAATTCAAACAAACAAGCAAACAAACAAAAAGCAGAACGAAAAAGTGTCCCTGAGGTGTGCTTATAGACAACTAACAGATATTCTCCGAACATGTTTGCCTCAGATAGAAATCTTGAGAGTAAACTCATTTTAATTAGTTTTATCCAAATTTTGTGTCAATACACAGTAAGTAGAGAAATGGCACATCCAGTCTCTTCTGGTGTAGACCATGGCTCCTCGAGGATCTACCAAAGTCCTTATATGGCTCAGTGTGAAGGACAGCGGTGTCTCCAAGTTAGTTCTAGTTTTAGTATGGGAAATACGATGTTTACTTATAATTAAAATTTTAGATGAATATCTTGAGTTAGATTGATCCTTAAGGAGGGGAGTCCAGTGAAATCCAATCCACATGATGGGGGAGACAGAAGGCAGTAATTTTATGCTCATATATCAGTAAAACAGAATTATCATTCAGTAGATAGAGTATTCATGCACCTGACGTTATCTGAAAGACAAACACTTTCTGTCTTGACATGTTATGGTTTGAATTTATTGCTCCGATTTTACAGAAATAAAGCTGGCTAGTAGAAGCATTTCTATTTAGAGTGAGCTACTTGTTAATTTTTTAAATACCCTCTCTTCATTTTGGCCAGAGTTTGTCCTCATACACCATATTACTGACAACAAGATTTGCAATAGAAGTTGTCACAGCAGCCTTCTGTGTCTCTCTTTCCCAACTGTGAGTCTGTAGTCATCAATATGACACAAAGTGGCTTCCTTGCCCTTTACAGTCAGTAAGAGTGTAGACCACGTAGAGCCACAGGGTTCCGGTGAAGCACTTGCCTCTGGCAGCAGTGCAGACCACGGACATGCACAGAGCCATCTGCCACAGCATGGGCCATGAACAACATCGTAGCCCTCTATGGAAAACAAAATTATGCTGGAAAAAATCTTCAATAGAAAAATGTGCCGTTAAGTCTGGACCTGAATGTATAGCTAGTCTTACGTTGAGGTGCAGTTAACACTTGTATCTGAAGTTTTCTGTACAATTATAAGCATGTTTCCCCTAACCCTGGACATTTTTGTTTTTCAAAATGGACTTCCTCCACTGAAAGACAGAGAGAATCAACTTCCCTTCACTTCCTTTCTGTTCCTTTGCACTTTCCCCAGGCATCCTGCTTTGCTTTTTCTTTGTGTCTTCTTTTTTTCCATCCTGTTGCCTTATTTTTACTCAATATTTTTTTTTCTGCCATTTTAAACCCTAGCCAGGGTCCAAGACATTGTTTTACCAATAAAATTACAGTCACCCTAGATCAGACTCCTAAGTAAGATTCCCCTGCAACATTGGGCATCAAACCCAGAACTTCACATGCAAGGGCAGCTCTAAACCATTTAAATGCACGCCCATTGTCCCATTATTTCTTGACTCTGCTCACTGGGTACTGGGTAAAACATGTTCTCAGATACAACAAAGGTCATCCCTTTCTGTAAAGTACCTGCGATATTGTTTCCTTTTGTTATCTCTTTGCTAAAGATTTTAGCTGTAACTATGACCAGTTTATTGACAAAAGAATTCCCAAGATTCTTTTTAAGAAGTGCTAAAACTTTCTCTCCTGCTTCCCAGTATTGTATTTAATCAAACAGGATGAGTTCACCTCTTACTCCTCACACCACATGGAAAGGGATCCCAAATCAAGATGTTGGGAAGCTAATCATTAGAACAAAACCCTCTGCGGTAAGCTCCTAGAACGGAAGCTTCTGACAGGAACCATTCCACGGACTTCTGGGACTGAGATGCAGCAACCTGACTCCCAGTTGGCCAGACATTAAGTTCACTTCTCATATTTTCCCCGCTCCTTGTCTTAGAAGAGATGTAAATTTTATCATATTCACGATAGTACTTTTAGTCAAATTCCAGATGTCTGTGTTTCTTAGCAGTAGTTTGCTCAAAGCCTGCCATACCCATCTTACTGGATCTTCTTCAAGACATCTTACTGGATTTTCTTTAGGACTCAGTACGATGATCTATATTTAATGGGTTCTTGTTTTATTACAAATGATAAAGTATGTTTTTAAAGACACATTAAAAAAAAACCAAAGGACTATCAGCTGTTGTAACAAAGTAATGTAAGTCGGGTGTGTATTGTGTGACACAGGCCCTCTTTTTTATTTCTCACAGAAAATTAGATCACTAGGTGGGGGCAGTGAGTGACTTCTAAATGACCCAGGGGTATGGGATACTTGTCTACACCAACGTCTTTGATCATGGAAATGAGGGGAAAATATCTTGTCTTTTTAGAAGACATATGAAAAAAATATCACTGGCCAAGACATTCCTACAGTATCATTAAGCATTACCCACATACCTATTCCCAAAAAATATAAGGAATTTTTTGAGCTCTCACTGATCTATTAGCATAGTCACTTTTTAATTTGCTGTTATAAGTAATTGCAATGGATTTATTAATTAATGAATGAGATAATCATTATTAATTACTCTTAACTTCATAAAATTTCATATGATATGCTCCATGGCTCTTTAATATCCAGAAAGATAGAATTCAGAGTTGCCCCTGAGGACAATGGACGCACGTAATCAGTTGTGGACTGAATTAGAACAAAGAAACTGAAGTATATAGCACTTGAGAAGGAAAAACTAAATAACTTCTACAAATGTTCATGTTTATTTATTCTGCATCAGGTCTAGTTGTTTTAAATTAGAATAATAAACATAATCTTGAATTCTACTTTAAGTATAAATATGTAGAAATGTATTTTATTCATTGACTAGCCAGTGATGATGCCCATATTTTTTAAAAATTGTATAGATAGTAATGTTATGGGAAATAAATAACTTTATCTAATTTTATTTAAAATTTTACACAAAAAATTAGGAGTTGGTAGTTTTCAATACCTAAGATGTCGATTGGAAAATGAAACAACCCTTCAATTATTTAAATATTTTAGAATTTGCCAATCTCTATGTATTTGCTTTGCCTAAAATTATTTCTTTGCTATAACATTATTTACCAATCACTAATTATTTTCTGTAGGCTATTTAGCATTCTATCCAAACAACGTACTATCCAATACTCTCTCAGGTAAGCAGAAGAACAACTTGTGTAGTATCTTGATCTGAATAAGTAGAAGTCTAATATAGGAAAAAATGATGTGGCCTAAGCTAACGTCAAAAGCCGAGAGAGACAGTGGGATGAAACCTGAGGTGCATCAGCTCCACCACAAGATGCTATTCATGAATATAATTAATAGGGTTTTAGTGAAATGACAGAGACCAAAGCTAGAATTCAGAGAATGTGGGATAAAACTGGAAAAGGAAGAAGTGGCTTGCCCTCACAAAGAAAATAGCTATATTTTATCTTTATCTCAGAATCAAGAAACACAATAATTTTTGCATTTAAAAGATTAAATAAAATCTTTTGTCTCACACATCAGTCCTCTATTATGTCAAGATATTTCTAGTGAAGTTGTTTGTTTTAAAGAAATTATATATATATATATTAAATGTTCCCCACAAAATCTGAAGTAATAATGTAATCACAGACACCACTTACTATCTGAGTCTAACCCACTTCTAACAGCTTAGGGAAAGCAAATTTTTATATTTAAGATGGGAAAAGGAGAGCATTGAGATGACCCTGTGGCTAAAGATACTTAGCACCAAGTCTGATGATCTGAGCTTAATTCTCAGGATCCACCTGCTGGAAGGAAAGAACTGACTCTCAGAGGTTGTCCTCTGACTGTCACATGTACACTCTGGAACACATGTACCTCACCATCTCACAAATAAGTAAAGTAAATATAAGAAAAAACTAAAACCAAAATTTTAAAAGACAAAACCTTCACATTTTGGTACACATAAAATCTATAACCAGCTCTTCTAAATGTTACTAGAACACTCTAAATAATCTACAAAATATCTTTGCATCATATAAAGCATACGATAGTTAATTATTTAATGTTTAATGCATCTCTTAATAAATGTATGGATTACAGATAATGTCAGATATGATCTGTATTTTCTTTTTAAGTTGAAATTAATATGTCTTTTTAAAAGTTTTGTTTATTTTATTTTATGTATGTTTGTGTGTAGGCCCAGACCACTCATTTGTTTCTTGAAAGCCCAGACCTGAAATAATCACACATTAACTGTATTAATGGCAACACTGTTTGGCCAATATCTTAGGCTCCTTACTAACTAAATCTTACATCTTAAATTAATCTATTTTATTAATCTATGTATTGGCATGTGGCTGTGGCTAACTGGTATAGATCCGGGGCACCTGTCTTCTTTGACAGTTCCATGGCATCTCTCTGTCACCGCCTCCTTTTCTCCTCTATCTCTGTTTGGAATTCTCACTTTGCTCTATTCTGCACTGCCATAGGCCCAAAGAAGCTTCTTAACCAATAGTATTAAGACATATTCACAACATACAGAGGGGAATCCTGCATTACCTCCCCTTTTCTGTCAAATAAAAAGGAGGGTTTTAACTTTAACATAGTAAAATTACACATAACAAAACTGGTATCAAGCGAGAATTACACTTGTAATATTTATATCTGTTTAATATTTTATCATTACTAAGGAAACTATAATTATAACTATTTATTTTTCTAACTCCACCAAATACCCCAGAAGAATAAAATATTACCTAAGTTAACAGGAAGTGCATTTAAGCAACTTCCAAAACTCTAGAATTGACAGAGTTATTTCGCTACCTGTACAGTCATCCAAAGTTCTTCTGTAACATTGGGGCATTCATATTTTGCCTATAGGCCCATAGTATCTGGCAGAACATTTCATGAATCAGGGCATTTCAAAGACAGTTCCTCCTGTATTGGCAGTTTGTCAATCACTTTTTTTGTGTGTCCTGTAGAAGGTCTAGCAGATTCTTTTATGAAGCGGGAACCCTGAAAAACTGTCTCACTTTCTTTAGGCAACTTCAGCAGTTATTTTTCTGTGAGCCCTGCATGTCCAGGTTACGCAGCATACCATCAAGCAGTCCAGACAGGAGCAGTTTCTTGCCCAAATGGCTAGCCTTGTCACATTGAAGGCAAATTTCATAACAAGTTTCTTCAATGCCTATCAATATCTCTGAAGTAATTGGTGTTGCCTGAAGCAGACATGTCTCACTGTCAAGAAAAGTCTAAGTTCTTAAAACATTTTAAATGGCATATTCTGTAGGTTTTTAAAAGGTTTGAAGAATACTATTCTATTGAATTTATCTCTGCACATCTAGAAAAACTTACTAACACGACTACAAGGCTGACTATTATAAATGACTAGCTACTAACCTGTATTTCTTAATTATACATTACATTTTTAAACGGACTGCACAAGCACAATACCTTAAATGAGAGCAGCAATATACAGATAACAAAACTGACATTAAATTTGTATCAATAGACCAAGATCCATACCAGTGCAAAATACTTATTTTTATATCATATCCCCCTTTAAATGTAAACAAACATGTACAAACAATATTTGAGAATTTAAGTCATTGACCAAAACAGCTTCTTTACTAACCAATGGTAATAAAACATATTCACAGCAGACAGAGGGGAATCCCATATCATTTGCGTGTGCCTGAGTTTAGGTATATGTACCACAGTTGTGCAGGTGCTATCAGGGGCCAAAAGAGGGAACAGGAATTACAGGTAATTGTGAGCGATCCCATGTGGGTGCTGGGAGCCCAACTCATGTCCCTCAGATGTGGGTGATATGAAATAAAAAATTAAAACCAAAGGTATAAAAAGATAGATTCCCCCATTTTTGGTAAATGCCAAGTCTACAACCAGTTCCTCAAAATGATGAATAATATGTTTTGAAAAAGGTATTGGTGATTAGCATAGCAAAATAAAAACAGCAAGTAAATTTTTAAACCTAGTTAATTTTCTGAGTGAAGTTTGATATTGGGGGGACTTTGCAGTGCATAATATCTTTATTCCAGGAAGCCAGAATCTATCAGGAGGGCTCTATATCATATTACTCAAGGGTCTGGAAATCATGTAAAGAAAGATTCACGACAGAAATTGCTGATAAGAGCTAAATGATACCAATGCTACCCGCAACTCTGGTGTAAGGAGAGGTGTAATGAGCACCAACAAGGACAGGAGTAGAGTGCAGTTCTCAACTAGGAGTAGTTCTGCTTGAGCAATATCTGTGATCAGTTTTAGATTTCACAAAATAGAGACCAGTGACATCATTAAAAATCCCCTAAAGAACAGGACAGCTGCCCACAAATACTAATAGTTCATCCCAGAATAATACCAATGCTAAGGTCAAGAGGCCCTAGAGGCAGATAATATTCAGAAATGTGGTATTCTCTGTGGATGGCAAAAATCAAGTATACTATACTCTTTAGAGCAATCAGAGCTGATTCAGGAGAAATAAGACATTGGGTGGCCAGATCACTAAATATAACCTAGAGATTCTTGAATATAGCTTGAAGAATTTAAAGTTCTCCAAGAAGGATGGAGGTAGTGGTATACACTTTTAATCCTATCACTCAGGGGATAGAGGATCTCTGACTGTGAGGCCAGCCAGTATACATTGAAAGCTCCTGGCTGATCTGTCTGAAAACAAACATATTTTAGTGAAACAAAGTATTATGATAGAATAGATTTGAAGATTTATTGGTCACCAGATATTAGATATGACCAAGAGGAAGAAATAGCTTGTTCAAAAGCTACTAGGAGTGGTGAGGAACAAGGTATGGTATAGATCTGTTTGCATACTGAAAAGGTGAACTCAAATTCATATTTCATAGGAATCCTCAGATGAAATATGGAACATGCTATTACAAAATTAGTAGTTGGAGTGTGGACTGGTGAGTTAGTAAAGATGCCTGCTGTCATGCCTATCTGAGTTCAAGCCCTGGAACCCATGACAGAAAGAACCACGTATTTCAAATTGTCTTCTGACCACCACACTTCACACACATGTGCAAGAATGCACGCACATGCGCGCACGCACACACACACACACACACTTATACATACATGCACAAATGTATTAAAGAATTTTAAAGTTAGAACGAATCAATATTTTTAGCTCCAGGAGCTATAAAATGGGTCTTTCAAATCAACAGTACCACTAAACATATGAAAGCAGCTGCTTTGGATGGGGAATATGGGAAAAGAGTATTTGGTTTTTAACACATTGTATTTCAGATGGATAGTGCTTACAAATGCATAAAATAATTTTAATGATAATACATTTTATAGGTTTTTCGGTTATTCCATTTTGAAGTATTTACATATTCTTCTATTTTATAGCTTGTAACACATGTCAGATGCAACTCTAACCCATAGGCCATGTATTTTTCCCATTCAATATCTTTCAAGAAACTGCTAGAAATATTACTACCCCATTTTATGGATAAGACAAGTGAGGCCTTCCAGGATTGTAAGGATGCTACTAAAACTCAGTGTCTTTTAAATCTTGGGGTTTTGTAAAAATAATTGTCCTCTAGTACTTATTGAAAACCTGATGATTCACACTTCTCTACAAATATACTTTTTGAGTTTAATAAGGGACTTTCTCTAAGTATGCATACCTTTAAAAATATACTATTTAATTAAAGCATGTAAATTAAGAGTATAAAAACATTAATTCTAGCATATAGACATGTTTCCTGACAAATAATTATAAGTACTAATTTCATTTTTGTCATAATAATTTTTTCTCTGCATGTTTTTTAATATACAGCAATATTTTTAAAAGAATCATGAGGAATTAGGGGAGATGAAAGGAAGGAATGGTACATATATTAGACAACTAGCTTTCAGATTCATGGAGAAGAAACTTGTGTGGATGAGCATGAGGAAAAGTAATGCAGAGATAAATAATAACTTCCAGTACCTCTTTTTGCCCAAGGAGCACTAGGCATTCAATAAATTGTAGTTCATTTGTCATCTCTATGCTCTGCTAAAGACAAGACTAAATTGGAGGCAGACTTTCTTGAGTGCTTGTGGTTTCCAAATGCAGTACTAGAGGCTTTACTCCCATTCTCACTCTGTCCCTGCAGCGTATTTCCAATTTGCAGAAGAAAAAACTTAGACGTAAAGAGGTTTTAACAATTTGCCTAATTTCAGTGTCTGGAAATTGGGGAAGGGTGATGAGGCGTCAAAAGTAACTTGTCAGTCCATCCAGGTAGTGTAGTTATTTCATGCTTGCCATCTCCTCTCATGAAGAAACTTAGGTAAAGAAAGAAAAAATCCAGGACCATGAGTCAGAGCAGAGTAGGAGGGACTTTGGGGTTCCCTAGTATGGAAGACCGTCTCATGATTCCTTCTGTAAATGGAAGACTTCCCATGATTCCTACTGTCAATGGAAAACCTTCTCATGGTTCCTACTGTCAATGGAACACCTTCTCATGGTTCCAGCTATCAATAAAACACCTTCTCATAGCTCCCACTGTCAATGAAACTCCTCATGATTCTACTGTAAAATTCCATTTTGCCTTTTTTTCCAGAAGAAGTAAGTAAAATTTGACCGCTGGGATATGGTTTAACACCTGAACCAACAGACCATTCCTAGCATATTCCATTAGAAAATTAATTTGATGAGAGAAGCATAAGATTACTATATAGCCAACATCTTGTAGGGCTTTGCTTTACTAAATGCTGACCAAATTAAGGATTGTTTTCTTATACCCTTAACAATAGCTGAGCAATAAACTCCTGTGAAAGTCCACTGGTGACTTATGTCAAATGAAAGAATCTCTACCATTATCAGCTGACCAAAATCACTGTTGCCTGTGGCATTTCTCAATGTCAGACTACTGCTTTTGGAAAATACAATATTATAATACATCTTAAAACTCAACACTTGCAGATGGTCATTTTGTGACTCGAATGTAAAGTTAGTAAGTGCGTACTAACAATCCTTAAAAATATTGTTAATTTTAATGATAATTTCATCACCCCAATATCTTCTCTCAATCCTCTCTCCTATCACTGAACCCATCTTCTGGAGAAGGTCATTCTTCCTTTGTGTCTTTTGTGTTATCATGACTTGCTAAATTTAATTAAAGTTTTCGACAAGAGCATAAGTGGAGAGCTATTTATAAGAACACAGGCAGCTGATAGCCGGCCTGCAGCAGCTAAGACCGCAGGCAGGGACTCTTCTGACCAGCGAGGGGCTCTGATCCTGTGCAGGGAACCCTCATCTGGCGATGGATGGAGATGGAGGCGGAGAACCACGTTGGAACACTGGACCTAGCTCCCTAGGTCCAAATGAGAGGCAGAAGGAAAGAGATCGTGAGCAATGAAGGCAAGGGCACAGGAAACCTTCATCCGACGTTGGATGGCGATACAGATGGAGACCCATATTGGAACACCGAACTGAGCACTCCACAGTCCAAATGAGGAACAGAATGATGAAGAAAATAAAAAAAGTAATCAGGACTGCGAGGGATGCGAGCACCCACTGATACAAGGGGACTGATATAATGGGAGTTCACCAAGGCCTGTTGGACTGGGACTGAACGAGGACATGATCCAGTCAGATTCTCTGAATGTGGCTGGCCCGGAGCCTTTTTGAAAAGCCGTTGACAATGACACTGGGACTTGCTTCCTCTGCATGTACTGGATTTTGGCGCTCCAGTCTGTTTGGACTCTCACCTTCCCTGGACCTGGAGGGAGGGGGGAGGAACTCGGGCTTCCCACAGGGCAGGAAACCCTGACTGCTCTGGGGGATGGAGAGGGAGGGGGAGAGGGAGTGGGGGGAGTGTGAGGGTGGTGGGAGGAGGGGCTGAAATGGAAACTTTTATAATTTAATAATAATAATAAAAAAAACAAAAACAAACAAACAAAAAGAACACAGGCAGCTTACCAGTGACTCTAGCACTGTAGAAAATGATTTTCCCTCCCTCAGCAATCATAAGCTGCCAGTAACTTCTCAGGAAGGGGTGGGGCTTCATGATCCCCCACCATCTACCATAACAATTTTGCTTTTACTCTTTAAGATTTGTTTATTTATACTTGTGTGTGTGTGAGAGAGAGAGAGAGAGAGAGAGAGAGAGAGAGAGAGAGAGAGTAGAATTTAACTCGATTTGGAAAATAGCAAGGCCAGTTAAAGATAAACAATTATAATTTTAATTGTTAAAAGGGGAAACTCATGGCACAAGAGTGGGAAGTCTGAGTTCCTCTGTGTCCAGTGTGTATATCCCAGAGATCACGAACTTGGTCCGCCCCAGTTTTCTCCCTGGGCTCCAGGTAGTCACGCCTTAACTAGGCATGATTGGTTAACAGAGCTTTCCCATCATCTCCCCCTTTAGTCTAAACAAGATTGATCCAAACCCCAATACAACCATATACAATAGAAACAGATACCAAATATAAAATTACAAACAATATAAACAATGTTAAGCAAGGAACACATAACAAAAGTTTTACTAAACATTCTATTTCAAGGAGTCTAAACTTGCATTTGATGGAGGAGGATCATATGTCTAGTGTTTCTTTCATTGGTTAAGAAAGAAACTGCCTTGGCCTTTGATAGGACAGCAGTTTAGATAGGCGGAGTAGACAGAACAGAATTGTGGGAGAAAGAAAGCAGAGACAGGCAGATGCCATGGCTCTCCTCTCCGAGATGGAGGTGGGTTAGAATCTTCCCGGTAAGCCATGACCTTGTGATGATGTACAGATTATTAGAAATGGGTTAATTAATATGTGAGAGTTAGCTAACAAGGGACTGAAGACAATGGACCAGGCAGTGTTTAAAAGAATACAGTTTCCATGTAATTATTTTGGATGTAAACTAGCCAGAAGCTGGCCACCCGCTGTTCCTTCTACATGCATTGAAATTAAGCTTGGCTAAATCATGAGGAAGGTAACTACAACTATCTAATCTTCAACCCCATCCAAGATCTGAGAAGGGAAACAATATTACTTGAGTAAACAGGAAGTGCAATCAACCAACTTCCAAAATGTGCAACAAATGACTGAGGAGGCTATCTGGCAATCATCTAGTCTCATTTGCAATGTTGCAGCAACCGACTTTGGTTAAGGCCCCAAATGACTGACAGATCATTTTCAATGGCAGGAAACTTTTCAAAACTCTCTTACCCTCTCTTGGCAGGATATGACAGTCCTGTTTTATCCATTTACTGACACTATGTATCTTTTTCAGTGGTTGAGATATGGATATTTTTTTGCCCAAAGGCCAGTTCTGCCAAAAAGAAAACAGGCTCCAGGAGGGGTGTTTTTGTTGCTCAACATTCTCTCTGGAAAAGACAAGGTGCTGCCAGGAGCAATTATGTCTCACTTCAACAGAACTTAAGTTATTTAAATGCCATGTTTTACAGTTCTTTGAAGTGGTAGAAGATTATCTGTCTATGCAGAATATAATCTTTATGCATCTAAAGAACCTGATTAGTCTAATTATAAGTATGACAAACATAGATGACTATTGATTTATAATTATTAATGCCTATATAACTTAAAGACTAAGACAATAAACAACTATGCAATAAATGAGGACAATGACCTCCAAATGTAAACAATGTATAAATATCTTGATCAGAGGTAGAAATGTAGATTGCAATATTGTAAATATATGTCAATATATAAAAATGTTTTAAACAGAGGTAGATGCATGCATAAATACATTATTCAATATTATTTAACTTTGTATCAATATGCAAGAATCTATACCAATGTAATTATTTATAAATAATAACTCACAAACCAATCTATTATCCCATCATCTAATTTACCCCCCCCCCCTTTTTAACAAAAGGATCCCTGAGCTTATAAAATTTCCCCCCAATCCTCAACTATATACCAATTATAATCAACCCCTAAATGATGTCCCTAACCCTGAAGACAAACTTTACTAGGAGAGGGGACATCATCTTCTAGAATTACTTCCAGCTGTCATGGGGGTGATGTTCTTTCTACAGGATCCTGTGAATGTAAAATGATGGTTAAGTTTCAAGATTAATGTCTGGTAAGATTGTAAATAGTCTCTGAGTATTTTGTGGAGGTCTGGCCAGAACTTTGTAAAGTTCTGTAAAGATGTGCACCATTTCAGCTAACCAAGTTGGAACCATTTTGTGAAGTTGGTACCCAAATCAGGTCTTAAAGTAGCCCTATCAATATAATGACATCATATCAGCCAGTTGTAGTTGTTGTTGTGGGGTCCCATCTTCTTCCTGGAAACTTCAAAGATTACTGCAGAAAAATTCCTTGTTCATTGTGGAAAACTTTTATTTATTTAGACATATTCAGACATTTATTTAATAAAAGGTATGAGAAAGACAAAAATAGATATGAAGAAAAGTAAAGATGAATATGCCTTATGTGTGCAGGTGCTGGAAGAAGCCTTGGATGTGCCAAGGTTGGGATTACAGACTGTCATGAGTCTCCCAATGTGGATGCTAACTCAGATCCTTTGGAAGAGCACTCTAACTCCCACAATGGAGCATTGTCTGAGCCAGTCAATGCAGTAAGACAGCATTTTATAGGCATTATTTCTGATCCTCTGGTTCTTACATTCTCTACTTGAGCCGTGGAAGAGGATACACACACACACACACACACACACACACACGCACACACGCACGCACACACGCACACACACACGCACACACGCACACACACACACACGCACACGCGCACACACACACACGCACACGCACACGCACACACACACACGCACACACACGCACACACACGCACACACGCACACACACACACTTCCTATTTGTGTTTGAGCACCCAACAGTCAATTATTCTCAGCACTTTGATAATGATGAGCTGCTGCATTAACTCAACCACTGTTAACTGAAGCTTCTCTGATCAAGGGTAAGAACAACATTAATCAAAGAGTGTAAATATAGATACTTGGAAGATTGTTTCCATTTAGGAAGAAAACAGTGGTATTGTCTGTTACCTTTGAGACCAAAACCTCTCCAGTCACGGATTTTTAACCTGGTTCAATTCCAGGCATGGAATTCCTTCCCATGGAGTGGGTCTCCAATCCAATCAGAAAGCAATTGGTCACATCTGTAATAGTCGTACCCTAGGACATATATTGCCTAGCAGGTCAGTTCTGTAGCATGCAGTTTCCATAGCATGGTAAGACCACTGATGACATCTTTCAGTGGGCTGCTTGACATTTTCCATCAGTATAAAGGTTAATCACTAGAGAGAATGTTTTCAGATCAGTTCCAGTTTGGTCTTTCTATCTCCCACCACCAATATAGGCAGGAATCTTACCACCAATCCCTACTTCACAATTAAGAGTAATAGCAACAGTCTGGAAAACCTAGTCTTCTAGGCTTTTGGGTAGAGCTGTTATGAAAAAGTAAAGATTTTTCTCAGCCAGTTTTCAAAGTTGGAAATATTTTTGAATGGATGTGCAATCAAAGCCTTCCTTTGAAGCCTGATGTAAGTTATTGATTTTATTCAAAGACTTTTATTAGCCTAGTCACTCACAGATATATGTATACAAAATTGTTGGCAAGTAGTCTGTATTTATTCTGTTAATAAATGTTTCAAAACTATTGTTCTCTGGGGTCTTCAAATAAAGAGAGATATTTATCTCTTTGGAACTTTACAACACTACAATTAAAATGAATTACAATCAATAAAATATTAATGCATCTGTTTGAAGATCAACTACTTAATGGTTAGATCTGTATCTGCCATTCTCTAGTTCTCTCAAAGTTAATAAGTAGCAGTGTCAAGAAGCAAGCTAGAAGATTAGAAACACAATATATGTATAAATGTGGGTTCATTATTAATTCATAGAAGGTGCATGACACCACTACCTGGTGACTAAAACAAACAAACAAACAAACAAACCTTGGCTGACTAGTTTGCTACTATGAAATCATTAAATTCTATTTTTACCTCTTAGACATCAGCCTCACACTGTAAGAAGTGGAATCCGAGCATGCCAGGTCAAGCAGCTCTGCAGATCGGTCCCCATCTTTTCCTTTTTGAACAGGGCACTGGAAATCGCTGCCAGTTAGTGATGAGCTGGACTTGGAATTCCAGGCTCCTAATTCACAGGCCACTGGACTCCAACACATCATGATGCAAAATGCTATCTTACACTTGGAACCTGCATGTACAGTGCAGCTCCTGGACCTGACCTCTGTTGTATCAAATATACCATAATGAAGGAATTAAGTAGACTGAAGCAGGAGAGAGCAGCAGCAGCAGCTCCAAATAAAAGCTCTGTCTTCCAGAAGCAAAAGCTGTCGTGAGACTAAGTTTGGTAAAGATGAGCTAGCACTTTCTTAGAAATGAGATTCTAAAACATTTAACGCGGTATCAGTCTCCTGGAAGGTCCCGACTCTTAGTCAAATGGTTGATTTATAGGGAGTTCCGATGCGGAAGATGAGAGTCTGCTGCATATACACTGCATATACATGTACAGCGTGTGCCTGTGACTCCAGCACCGTGGGAGGGTGGGGATCATTAGTGCCTGCTCACCACCAGCCCAGCCCCAGGTCCAGTCAGGTCGAGAAAGACAGAGAAGGACATCTGAATTCTTGTGGGGTTCATGTGTGTGTGTATTCCTCCACACACACATGTGCATGCATCATACACATACTTATACACAAATATATATATAGTGGAGGTACAGAGAAAACATTCCCCACTAATTTTTCTTGGCTCTTTTCTATGTAAATCAGCTTTAATTATCCATTTTAATTCATGTTGGAGTATGAAAAGATTCTAAAATTTAGTCGTTTGTGAAGCTCTCATAGCTCTGTAGGAAGGAGAAAGAAAAGCTTCGGACCTAAAGTTTATATAGTTTTTCAAGTTATAGGAAAAAAGCTGACTGGTATTATGGAAAGGCATTCCATTTCAGTTTTTTTTTAAAAAAAGATTGATTTATTTTTATGAGTATGAGTGTTTCACGTGCATGTGTGTATGTTTACCATATGCATGGATGGTGGCTCAAGAGGTCAGAAGGCATCAGGGTCCTTGGAGCTGGAGTTTCAGATGGTGGTGCTGGGAACTGAACCTGGGCCTTGTCAGAGTGAGTCCATTCAGCCTTCGCCTTCAGCTTCGAGGAAAGTTTTTTCAACTCATGTTAGGACATTGTTTTTGACGTGATTTTTAAATAAAGATCTTTATGGGAGCTGAGTCAGAGTGACCAGCTGGGTTCTTACTCCTGCTATTATTCACACTTCCTTATCACCTTTTGACGCCAAGGAGGTGGCTCTTGCTGCAAGACATTTGTGTGTTTTTCTATAATTTAAAGCACCAGACAATAAATAGAGCTTTGCTCTTTGTGTATCTGGAAAGAGAATGTCTGTGGGGAAGCAGACTTACATCGAGAGAGACCTTGGGCAGGGTGAAGGATGTGCACCAGGGAGCATAGATCATTCTAGAAAGCATACAAGCAGTAAATGTCACAGTTTATAAACTATCTTCTTTTCAGCTTTTAAAACTTCTAATTATGTCAAGAAGAAAGTCTCAGTCTGGTGCTAACAAAGAGTTTTCTAACACTTTTATCTTCCTTTTTTAAGAAATTGAAGAAGAACCTCAGGCTTAGCGTTTTCAGCAAAAAACTACATAGAGCTAGAGTTAATAACACTGTACGGTTTTTGTAAATTAAGAAATTAAGAATACCATCTTATTAGGGGACACTTTAGTGGTAGTGTTATAAAATTGACTTTTAAAGCATATTTAGGTTAAATTTTTTAAAAGATTGTTTAAAACAAATATCAAATAAAAGCAAATGTGACATAAAGAAATAGTGCACTTACTGACATGGTGAAAATCACAGCACTAAGGCAGGGGAATTCTCCACTAAACTGATTAGACATCAGAAGCCCAGAGATGCCAGGAAATCACAAAGTTAGGACTGCTATTCACAGGTCATTGTGAAGCCAGGGCTGTTGTCCACAGGCCCTGTTCCAAATGGAAGACACACTTCCACTGGACAGTATAAACTGTTTTTCAAAATGGTCTTTCCCTCTCCCTGTGAGCAATGTTCATTGATTTCAAACTTGTAAAACAATACAGCTTGATGTTTTCATCCCTATGTTATCCCGGGCTGATATGGCAAGATTACTGAAGAGGAACCCCAGATATCAGGAAAATCTCTATCTGATTTGTGGGGCGTGAGTCTATGAGAGGGAAAAAGGCAAAATATTGTCTCAATGTCAAATTTTACTCCAAATTCAGTGCTAAACCCAGGCTTATTCCCTGTATTGTGAGTATAGTTTGCCAAAATGAGTAAAAATGTGTGTTGCTTTAAATATATTCAAGTCTTAAATTCTTATAATTGCTCCTCTCAAAAAGTATACAGACTCATTGGTCAGTGGTGATGCCCATCTTTAATCCCAGCACTCGGGAGGTAGAGGTAGGTGAATCTCTGTGAGTCTGAGGCCAGCCTGGTCTACAAAGTGATTTCCAGGACAGCCAGAGCTGTTCAACAGAGAAATCCTGTCTCAAAAAACTAGTATGTTTTACACACACACACACACACACACACACACACACACACCACATTCACACACAGTACATGTATATATATATTCATCAAAATATGAAATTGAATTTCTCCTAGAAAGAGAAAATTTTAAATGAAGAGAAAGTATGTGCAAATATTTAAAACAGAATTAAACTTGCAGTTTGTGATCTTGTGGGTTTTATTTATTTATTATTTTTTATTGCTTCCAAAATAATTTTCAAGATGCTTGAGAAGAATGTAGATGCAACTTCTCCTGTTCAAGGGCTCAGAGCCTCCCAAGTCACTGGCCACTCCTGCTGGGTTCCAGAACACTAATCAGACTATTGATTTAAGGAATAATGAGCTGGGGAAATGGCTCCTTGGTCAGGTGCTCGCTGAGCAAGCATGAGGAACTGAGTGCACTCCCGAGAACCCATGCATGCACTCCCCACTCTCAAAGGCGGCTAACTGACTAGTTAATGCAGCCATTCCATGTGCTCCAGGCTCGGCAAGAGACGACGTCTGAAAAGTCATGTTAGTCTTCATGTTTGCTTGCCCATGCCCTGGAAACTCTTATCAAAGATTTCTGCAGACAATTATAGTGTTCTGCACAAAGGAGCTGTCAGTCTTATCTCCAATCTCAAGGTGTGGTGTATGTGGGGGGGGAGAGTGATGTGTGTGTATGTGTGTGTGTGTGTGGCTGTGTATGTGTTAGGGAATGAGCACCAGGCCTGACTCTTGCTGGAAAACAACTCTGGAATTCTCATTCCCAAGTCTGACATTCAGGCTGTAGGGAATTCTGAGGAATACTTATCCATGCATAGAGTGAGTGGATTCTTTGGGTGACCGTGGAGTCTGCTCACCAAGAAGAGATGACTCATCTTCCCCTTTTGATTTTCTTCCATCATTTCATAAACAGACCTATTTCTGATGCTGACCATCCAAGAAGACGTAGAAATGAAAATGATTTGACACTGGAAATCACTTGAGAGCAGTTTTCACATGGGCTTTCTCTTTACAGCCCTTGCTCCACTTGTAAGATTCCCGTGCATGCAGTGTCGTCAGGTCATCCACACATCCGCGAAGATCCTATTTTAGGTGAGAAATATTGGGAAATGTGTTCAATATTCTTCACGAGAAGAGAGAGTGGGGTAGAGTAGACGTAAAACTCTGAGTGTGAAAATGATGCAATGCCTCTTTAACAATTCATGTCATTGTGGGCTAATATTTTTAAATATGCATTTTATTGTATATGTATATGAGGGCCTATGTGTATGTAAGTGCACCATGCAAATGTTATGTACCCACGGAGGACAGGAGAAGATGTCATCCCTGGAACTGAGGTTATAGGTGATTATGAGCTATGTGATTTTGGTGCTGGGACCTGAATCCAGGCCATTTGCAAGAACAGAAAATATTCTTAACATTTGAGATTTGTTGGTTGTTTTTTTTTTTGGTGTTTGTTTTAATTTTAGAAGAAAGTTCTCTTATATACCTTTAATTAGACTGGAATTCACTTTGTAGCCCAGGCTGACTTGAAACTTCTGCAGCCTTTTTGTTTTAGCCTCTTGGGTATGAGGCACTCAGTATCACACCCAGTTCTAAGTACTTTATTTTTGATTGGAAGTTTCAGCTGCTTTGGATGCATTCCAAATCTCTCTGTTTCATCAGTGAAGAAAAGTCACAAAGAGCTACTTACTTCCTATTAACAAGTGACCACACAGTTTTGTCTTAGGTGGGATAGATTCTTACACTCACTCATGTGGTCATTTTGTCTCAGTGATTCCCAGAAGTATTGTCTGTCCAGCTTTCCCTGTTCTAGATTAGTTTTGGATTGTTGTCTTGGACCTGCAAATCTTGGACTTTTATGGAGGATATTATAATGGTTCCATTTTCTACATGAGCAAACCCAGTAAAATAAAGAAAATAAAATTGCTTTAAGTTGCCAGAAAAGTCCACTAAGTTAGTAATATATGTCTGGTTAAAAATATCTTTGGTTCCAAAGTTTTGGGCTCAATCTTTTGTTGCTTCTTCTTGACTGTCTTACTCATCAAATATGGGTCATATAATTCAGATAAGTGAAAATATTTGTCAGTTTTTTCCCTTGCTGTCCATAGCACACACACATACATTTGCTCTTTAAAAAGTTACAGATATAAGGTTCCATTACAAATAAAAGGAGAGCCTTAAATTATTTTCAAAGAAAGTCACTATCAATTCCAATATGAAGAGTGTATTTGTAAAAATTAAGCATTTTAGTGATATGTTATAAATTGAAAAAGGTTCAGAATTCTTTGGTTCATCACATTTTCCAGAGTTGTTCAGGGACATAAAATGTTTCAGTGTTGACCCCTTGAATATATAATCATCATGGAAGAAATGTAAAGCTTAGAATTGTTTGGATCATGGTTTTATTAAGACAGATGCCTTTGTATATTTTCTCTTCTTTATTAGAAGTACAAGCAGATAACTATAGTCAAATAACCTTAATACCAAGAGAATTAAATAGGCTTTAATGATAATGTGTTTGATTTTTGCTCACTCTAGAAGGACAAAGGTGTAACCTCTCTGGCTAAGAGCAAAGGGGAATTTTTTCTTTCTTTCATTCTTGCTTGGAGCATGGCTCTTTTAATAATAATAATGAATATCAAATTTTAAGATGGCTAATATTTGCAGTGCACTCTAGGGAGAAGGAGCTGAAATTTTTAAGAGATGTCTGTACTCATCATGAATCATTTACATTCACATACATCCTTTGGACATCTAATATATCCTAGTTAGTCACTATACTATATGTTAGATACATGAATATGAAAACAACCCAAGCCTTAGAGCTAGGAGAAAAGAGACATATGATAAAAGAGTTAATTTTAATCACATGGTTTACTAAAATGCCGTGGGAGAGGCTACATTGAATGCAGTCCCAGATGCTTGTCTAGTGGAGGAAACGAGAAGAGCATTTCAGAGATGAAATAATTCGTCTGTGGTACAAAAGTGTCAAGGTTGCAAGTTTTGGGCAGATGAGACAACTACCTGAAAGTGTTTTAAGATAAATCACAACTGGTTTTTTGAGCTCTGAGAAACTTTAAATTTTTAAAGAAGTCAACTTTTGTCAAACATCTTTCCTGTCCTGTTCTTTAAGAAGTCTAGTTTGTTATGACAGTGACTCACGCTTAATTGCTTTGCTTACATACTATTTTCACAGTATTCTTTCTCAGTCCCTGGTGAGCCAGAGAACTGTCAGTTAAGAAGTGACCAGCCAAATAATTGAATGGTCACAAATTAGTTCCATTCTCCTGAAACAGAGAATGCAGGCTCATGTGAGATCAAGTCATAAGACATTGGAGTACTGTACTGCAGGCATTATTATAAACCTTTATAGAATCAAATATGGGTCATATAATTTAGAGAAGTGAAAATACTTGTCAGTTTTTTCCCTTGCTGTCCATAGCACATGCACACCCCTTTGCTCTTTAATGCCTTTTAATCAGCCAGGGAAACTTTGCATTAGTGAGTCTAAGCCTTGTGATTGAGTCAGGGATATTGTGATACAAGAATGGAGGCCAGTGCACTATTTTTGTTTATTTTTATTTAGTGCTGAGGGTAAAGAAAAACCCTTGCACATGCTAGGCAAGGGTTATGCTTCCTCAGCCCAAGGGGAAGATAGAAGGAGAGTGAGGATAGTCAACATCATTGCTACTTATTTACTTATGGGGATAATTTTACATAGATGATCAAAACCACAGTTCAACATGTTAAGTGTCCCCATGTGTTCATCCAGTCTGACTTCTCTGAGAGAAACTCTACGTAGTTGAGAGAAATGAAAAAAAAAAAAAGAAGTAAAGACAACAGGGAAAGAGGAAAAGAAAAAAAAAACTTCTGCTTTAGCTGCTTTTCCTTTGAGGTTGTGTAGAGTCTGTTAATCTGTCTAAATGAAATCTAAAAGTGCTGTGAGCGATCCTTGTTCTGGGAGGTTTAGTAGCAGTGGAAATAATTGAAGGTCAAGATAAACAACAACCATTCCAGTGGAAACCACACCCTGTGTTATAATGTGACTGTGAACTTTTTTCATAGAATACTGGACTGATTAAGCCTCGTGTCATCTGTAGTTTAAAAAGTTAGGGTGTCATGGAAATAACTGTTTAAGAACACATTTAGAAAGTAGTTGGATTCTCAGTCCATTTGTATGAAGTCAAAGAATTCATTGCCAACTCTTCCTAATTCAGAAAAGTACCTTTCAAAGTAATTTTTCACATCTATTATTTTCAAGGAAAACAGTTGCTTGTGGAAATTGTCACTGTACTGGCTATTTTTATGTCAACCTAACACGAGCTAGAGTCATTTGGGAAGAAAGAAACTCAACTGAGAAAATGCCCCCAATAGACTGACCTGTGTGCAAGCCTCTGGTGCATTTTCTGGACTGACGATTGATGTGGGAGGCCCAGCCCACTGCAGGCAGTGCTCCTCCTAGGCAATTGGTCCTAGGTGCTATAAGAAAGCAAGATGAGTAAGCCAGTAAGCAGCACTCCTCCATGTCTACTTCAGTTCCTGAGTGCCTACTGTGACTTCTTTTGTAATGGACTGTGATGTGAGATTGCTAATCTGAAATAAACTCTTTCCTCTCCGTGTTGCTTATGATCATGGCATTTTGTCACAGCAATAGAGACCCTAAGACAATCACTGATGGCTGTCTTACGTAATGTAGAGACTGTTCGTACATTTGATAGGATTCTGTGGAATTCTTGAATCAGACTTTGATATTTGCTTCCCCATTTTCCCATGTCATTTACTGGGTTGACTAGAAATGATTTTTGATTAGTGCACAAACTGAGTTTCTTTATTTTCTCAGTTTTCATGTGTCAAAGTCCTAGCCCCTTAATATGATGGCATTTGAGGCTGGGGCCTTTGTGAGCTAACTAGATCGTTGGGGCATGGTCCTCAAAACAGGGTTAGTGGTCTTGTAAACAGAAGACAGCTCACTAGAGAAACAGGGGCACACATGATAGGGGCATAATTGGCCTAGACTTTGATTGGACTTGAGGCTCTTTCCACAGGGAGAAATACATGCCTGAGATTTCAAACATACTCAAAATTCATGGGTATACAGGTAATATGTTCTAGGCAGTAATGTACTGTAGTTAAGCTGAACTGGCATGGCAAAAAAGCCTGCATTTTAAATATCTATGTCAATGCTTTTTAGGAAATTGTATCCCCATCTTTAATCAAAGAAACTTCTCTTTGTAGCAAACTAGTAAAGCAGAGAATCAATGCTGCTTAAGATGTTGAGGGTGAGCGACATTTGAGTGCTCAGTCCTAGACAAGACCTTTACACCACTAACTCTGGAGCTTACGGGAAATTGCAGAAGAAGGAGAAGAAAGCGTGCAAGGTCAGGAAGATAGGGAGAAGGGCACATAGTGGTATTATGATAGTTTCATTGAATGGCCCCATAAGGTCATGGATTTGAAAATTCACCCCCGCCCCGGTTCCTGGAACTGTTTGTGGAAGCATGAGAAGATGTGCCTTTCTTGGACAACTGGTTTTGAGGTTAGCTTTCTCCACCTCCTACCTGTGGGTCGGGATGTAAGCACTCAGGAATCTCTCCAGCGCCATGCCTCCAGGGTCATACTACTCACCATGATGGTCATGAACTCTAACCTTTGAAATAGTAAGCCCCAATAAATGTTTTCTTTTCTAAATTGCCTTGGTCATAGTATCTAATCACAGCAATTGAGAAATAGCTAATATAGGTATCCTATGTTTTCAACTCCAAAGTTGCTTACACAGTATTCACATAGAACTGGGCCTGCGGATTGCCCACTAGGGAGGAACTCAAGGGGTCTTACCCCATCCTGCAGTACCACGAGCTACTGATATATGTAGGATAGAGACAATCATTGTGTTCAGCTATGTACCCAACACTGAGCCCTCCAGCTTTGGTTAAAAAGCAATGGACCACAAAGCAAAACACAAACCCAGGAATCTTGAGAGAGAATTTTAGAGGGAGAATGATAGGGACAAGAAAGAATGAAAGAGGGTCAGCGACAGAGTGCACTATATACAAGTATGAAATTGTCAGAGAAACAACTTAATCAATAAGAAATTGATTTCTGTGTGAAAAGAGAAGGAATAGAGGGTGTGGAGGAAGAGTGGATGGGGGGGAGGAAGGTGATGATAGATCTCTCACCTTTCATGTCCCCATTCCAAGGAAGAGTCATGGGAAGCTTAGCAAGAAAGTAACAATATCTATGCCAAGAAGAGAGGCCTAAGCATAAACTGAATTATTTGTCACTTGAAATATACCTCACAAGCATGAGAAAATATAATTGTGTTGTTCGAACCCACCTAGGTTATAATATTTTGTGATGACAACCTGAGAAGACCAATGCACCCAGAACTTTCTTTTCTTTCTAGAAAGTATGGAAAGTTGTGCCCTTTACTTTTGTCTACAATACTCAGCATTCTGACCATACACAAGCTTTATAAGAGATGTTAAATGATTTTTTTGATAATTCTTCAAGAGGCCTGAAATAAGTTTGGTTTCCCATGACTAACTAGTAAATAATATGCAACAGAAGGAAAGTCTACTTCACTTAGAATTTTCAATCCTCACCTACCAGAGAACTTATTTTACAATTTAACACTCCTTGTGTCACAGTCTTGTCATGACTGCAACAGACTCTGGTTTGGACAGATGCATAAATCTCTCTCTGTCTCTGTCCTCTCTTTTATCTTCTTTCTCTTTCTCTCTTCCCCTCTCCCTTCTTCCCCTATATTTTGAAATTGGACATTATAACTGACACTGGCTTAAATTCCTATTTAAACTATAGCAATGTAAATTTAGAAATTATTCTGTTTTATTTTATTCAAACTTCCCACACAAGAGGTAGCTTGACAGCATGGTAGTTTTATGGACTCAATTTCCTATCTAGAAAGGGGAATGGCATCATAATGAAGACATCAGGGAATCAACCAATAGGGAACCGTGTGTAATTCCATTTGGCTGGAAAGTGTTCTGTAGGACCCATGAGCCATTACTCCAAATGTTGTACGACCTTGTCTTAGTTCATTTTTACCTCTTCCAAGTATATTATGTTCAGATCCAAGGTATAGCATTTCTGTCTTATGAACTGATAACAAGTGAATTAGCTTAGCTTTTCAAATAAAATAATAAAGTAAAATTACTTGAAATATCATATTTTCTGTTATTCATAAACGAATTTTAGAGGTCTATTGTCATCATTATTAGACAAGAGAATATTCTCATCTTTTATTTCTGAAAATGGTTTTCTATATCTAATATACTTAATAAATGAATTAGAAACATAATTACAGTTCTACAACATCATACAACCTTTTGGGTTAGTCCTGGACTTGCTAAATACATGTAACTTTATTTGTTGTAAAGTTTCATTCTTAAAAGACTAAAATATTTCATTTACATTAAATATATGAGAATTATTCTACCATGGAAGAAGAAAAACTTAGAAAAGACTGCTTGAGTTTGAATTCTAACTCTGTGAATTGACTGCATGTAGAGAGGAGTCAGTGTTCTGTGACAGGGATGCAGTGTCCTTCTGTGACAGGGGTCCAGTGTTTTCTGAGACAGGGATGCAGTTTCCTTCTGTGACAGGGATGCAGTGTTTTTCTGTGTCAGGGAGGCAGTGTCCTTCTGTGTCAGGGATGCAGTGTCCTTCTGTGTCAGGGATGCAGTGTCCTTCTGTGTCAGGGATGCAGTGTCCTTCTGTGTCAGGGATGCAGTGTCCTTCTGTGTCAGGGATGCAGTGTCCTTGTGTGACAGGGATGCAGTGTCCTTTTGTTGCAGGGATACAGTGTCCTTCTGGGACAGCAATGCAGTTTCCTGTGACAGGGATACAGTGTCTGTCTGTGATGCATGTAGAGAAAGATGCAGTGTCCCTCTGTGATGCATTTAGAGAGGGGTGCAGTGTCCTTCTGTGACATTTTTCTCAGCTGTAAAGCAAGAGGAGACCGAGTGTTTCACAGCCATTGCTTTCACAGGTGATGTGATTGCTGCTGGCAGTAATGCATTTCAACAGCAAACAGTGGAAACTCTACCGCTTTGTCACAGCCAAACAGAAAGAAGCTCTTAAAGAACCTTTAGTCCAATCTAGAAACCAAGATACTAATTTCATCCATAGACATCCACCTGAACTTTCTTTTTTATTAATAGTAACTAAAGACAGTGTTGAAGACATTAAACGAGGGTAAAAGCTAATTTATAATGCCCATATTCTGCATTAGCTGTCTTCTCTTTCAGCCTTCACCTTTATGATCCAGAGTCAATGTCATCTTTAGTTACTGACCCATTTGACCATGTTTTTAATATTTTTTCTAATTTACTATGTACTTGTGTTACCATTTTCTTCTTTTATTTTCTTCTGCTGTTTGCCTTAATCTTTCCTGTCTCAAACTTGAGGGGTAGAAAGACATGTTTCTGTGAATCAATATTTTTTACATCTATTTTGTGTTTAGTGGGGTGACACATACAGAGGTCTAAGGACAGCTTGTGGGAGTCCATTCTCTTCTTCCACCATGCGGGTTCTGGAGATGGAACCCTGCTTGGCAAGTTTTGCAGCAAGGGTAGTTACCTGTTGAGTTATCTCACTGTCCCCCAAGAAGTATCTTAAGGAATATTACAACCCCCATTCATGTGAGAGCTTATATCCAGCTGTCTTTGCCACAGTGTAAGAAATACACTGCATCTTGGGAGTAGCTGGTGTTTCTGCCTTGTTGGTTCTCAGTAACAGCCATCTCAGCTGACTCCATTCCAGAAGCTCTGCTGCAAGCACAGGAATGAACACTGTTATAGAAGGGCATGCTCATAGGGAAGTATATAGCTCAACTAAGGGAGCCATTTTAGGGTTTGCAAGAGACTTGATTCTAGAGGGGTTCCCAGGCCCAAGGAGAGGTCCCCAGATTGTTCCCTGGGCAGCAGAGGAGAGGGTGCCTGAACTGGCCTTGGCCCATAACCATACTGATGAATACTTTGCATATCACCATAGAACCTTCATCTGGCGATGGATGGAGATAGAGACAGAGACACATATTGGAACACTGGACTTAACTCCCTAGGTCCAAATGAGAAGCAGAAGGAGGGAGAATATGAGCAAGAAAGGCAGGACCAGAGGGAACCTTCATCTGACGATGATAGGTGGAGATAGAGACGGAGACCCACATTGGAGCACTGGACTGAGCCCCCAAGGTCCAAGTGAGGAGCAGAAGGAGGGAGACCATGAAAAAGGAAATCAGGACCGTGAGGGGTGCGTTCACCCACTGATACAAGGGGACTGACCGAATGAGAGCTCACCAAGGCCAGCTGGACTGGGACTGAATGAGCATGTGATCAAACCGGAGTCTCTGAATGCGGCTGACATGGGGGCTGACTGAGAAGCCACTGACAATGGCACTGGGTCTTGTTTTGTCTGCATGTACTGGCTTTTTGGGATCCTAGTCTGGTTGGATGCTCAACTTCCTAGACCTAGAGGGAGAGGGGAGGAACTTGAACTTCCCACAGGGCAGAAAACCCTGACTGCTCTTAGGACTGGAGAGGGAGAAGGAGAGGGAATGCAGGGGAGGAGGAGAGAGAGTGGGGGGAATGGGAGGGTATGGGAAGGAGGGAAGGAAGTGGAAATTTTTATAAACAAATAAACAAATTTGAAAAAAAAAAGAAAAAGAAAGGCATGCTCGTTTCAAAACTCTGCTCTGGTCTTACCGTGTGAAGCCGCGAGTTAGCAGAAGAGAAAGTCATGTGGTTTTGCACCTGAACCAATGACCTGGACACGAGTTCATCACCTGTTAAACACTCCAGAGCATCCCTAGTGCTTGGAGTTACTTCAATGCGCCTTTGAAATGGACATTAAAGGGGAGAAAAAGGGAGCACTGAAAACTAGATGACCTGAAGACCTTTAGAAAATCGCTCTGATTCTTGTCCAGGCATGCTCAGTGAGAAGGCTGACTTTACTGAATGCGTTCTTTATCAGAATGGCTCCTCAGAAGACCTCTTGCTAAGAAAACATCCTTGTTGGTAAAGAGGGATTCAGGGCAGTGATTGGGCTGTAGGTTTGTCACCCACTTTACTCCGTTTATTAGAACTGGGAAAAATAACATGCCAGTGTCATCTGATAGAGTGCTGCAAAGAATTCTGGGGTGCAAGGGTGGACTAAAGCTTATACTTGGGACAGTACATTGTTTTTCTGAATTGCATGTGTTCACATGTGGCAGTAGTGTCAGCTTCACAGCCATGTGTAAAAATTAAGCCAAGGCCCCATATTTCTTCAGAAATATTGGAGATTACCATTTTTTAAATATTTGATTTTTACTTAACTAAGTATATTTACATGTATGTGCGTGTGATTGTGTGCAAGTAAGCACAGGGTTCACTGAGATTAGAAAAGGTTTGACTCCCTGGATCTGGAGTTAAGTATCTCTACCGAATGAGGATACTGAAAACTGAACTCCAGTACTCTACAAAAGCAGTGGATACTTATGGATTAACGGTTGATCCAGCTCTCTTTCCCTTTTCTTAATCATTTTTATTTTCAATAAGTACACTTGATATTATATTGAAATAGTTAATGCCGCAAGCTTCACTTTCCTTAGAATTTCCCTTCATGCCAGAAACACATAACCTGAATGTCTTCTGGGTGCTTAGAAGATGCTTGGTGAATACACAGCAAAAGACTGCATCATGAGACAGTGAGGGTCAGGGTTGCAGTCCTTCATTTCATCAGTCACAGTAGTGGTTTGTCTCTTCACGGTTGCCTTCTAGTCCAAGCATTGTGCTTAATGGTAAAGGCAGCAAAGTTGCCTCTAGAAAAATATAAGTTGTTTAGGTCGATAATCATCATGTTATTATAAAATTATATAACATATATTGAAAGCCATTTTCTAGTCAAATAGCTGCAAATTAATTTGGAATTCTAGGTCCTGTGAGAAAGATAACCATCTGTAAGTCATAACCACTGGCTTCAAGAAGCTTACAGCCTTGGAAGAGGGGCTACTTTCTCTACCTGCTGTACCCAGTCAGAAAATGTGTAATACCCTTTTCATGCCAATAGGGCTCCTGCATAAGCCCTGAAGCATTTTCTCATTCTTGCTTCATATCCCAATCATTGCAAGTCTCTACAGAATATAGTGTGATGTTTTGGTATCTTTATATGTTGTGTGCTAATAAGTTTGCAGAATGATGGATTAACGGTTTTCAAATGGCGAGGCTGCCTTCTCAGAGATCACATACTGGAGACAAGATTTCAGTCATTAGCAAAAGAAGAGGAGAGAGCACATTTAATTTATTTAATTCAATGGCAAATCTTAATAAATCTTTTGAGTATCTTACTTTCTCCAGCAATGACTCATTTTCTTTCCACAAATGTGTATTCTTTTGGCTGTTGGGCCCCAAGCAATTCTAGTTCTGTGCTCTTCTAATGAGGGCAAGAGCTGTCAGCATTCCTCCTGTCCAAATAGTAAGGAGAAGGACCAACAGCCATTTCTAAAATGGGCGTGTGTACTCTCATAGGCAGAAAAATGTACCTGACACCAATGCGGCTGTAAAAATGTAGTACCAAATATCCCACAATTAAGACATACAATTCATTTATCCTTTTACTTAGCAAGTATTAGTAATCATCTCTGATAGTCCTTGATTAGTCTTAATACTTTATAAAATGTTTCAGATGATTCATTACTTTTAGCTACAAGCAGGAAGAAGTTGAATTAATATAGCCTAATAAAAATATGAATCAAGAAGTACAAGTATGGATAACCCAGAATATACAAGAAGGAAGGGTGAAAAGATTTTGAGCCTTATTCTTTTATTTTCTCTATCCAAAGTTTTGTTGTTGTCATTGGATTGTTTGTTTTGAAACAGGTTCTTTGTTTAGTCCTGGTTGACTATAATTTGCCATGTAGGCAAGTGCAGCCTTCTGCCTCAATCTCCTGAGTACTGGGGTTACAAGCATGAACTACCATACCCAATCTGTCTTATTTATCTAAAAAAAAAGAAAAGGAAAATATTCTTGTGAGTCTCTCTAGAAACTTAGTTATTATTGGCCAGAAGCTACCACATGGCCACTCCTAGGAGCGAAGATGTTTGTACCATGGTTTGGAATGTACAAATGAATTCATAGCTGTTGAGATAGCACACAAAGTATCTGTGTAAGTACAGAACACAAGAAAAGCCAGCGGGGGGTGGGAAGGTTGGAATGAAGAAGTTGCTGGCAACTGAGAGCTGCTCAGAGAGGGATAATCAGCTTTCTTGAAGGGTGTGGCCCCTGGTGGGGGACCATGCTCCAGTGGAGGGAAGGGCACTCATGCAAGAGTACAAGGGCATCGCCAACTGCAGTTGGCTGTTTTCAAAACATGACACAAGGTAATGTGTAGAGGAAGCAGTGGTAAATATGAGAATCAGAATACACTGCATGAACTTCTCAAAGAATTAATAAAATGAGAAAAATGAGGAGAAAACAATATTATCAAAGGAAAAAAAGAGGCCTTTCAAGACCATCAAGATTTTCAGCTTCCCAGTTTATATAAAAAAGAATAAAGTAACTGTGAATGGCCTTGAGGATATTTTTAGCTAGTTCATAGTATTGGACGTAGGAAGTCACTAGCTCTTCCAGGGTTGATCTTCATGATACAAAGAGCCATCTGCACTGGAGAGATGGCTCAGAGGTTAAGAGCAAGGACTGCTTTTCTAAAGAACCTGGGTTCGATTCCAAGCATCCACATGGCAGTTTACAACTTTTTGTAATTCTAAGACCTGACAGTGTCACACAGAAATATATGCAGGAAAAAACTCCAATGCACATAAAATAAAAATAAATAAACACTCTTAAAAATGCCCATCTGTTTCTATCACCTATTGCCTATGAGCCTATATTCACTCTCTTTGGCTATGGAGCAAGCATGATTATAGGATTTATTTGAGTCTTCTGTTGATTTTATGAACTAGTAAATGTTCTTAACCCAATGCTTGGAATATAAGCAATTATAAGAATAACTAGCTAGTAATACTATGCATAAACTCGACAAGAGTTGAGCCTTTTTGAATTCTTGTTATGTTGCTTTTAACTTTCGAAAAATGTCTGTGCTAGGAATGCCTGTCTGGAGCTGTGGACGTGTCCTCTGAGAAGCTGTCCATGGCACCAAGTGCTCTGGAGGTCAACACAGACCTGAGTGAAGATTGCCAGAACTGAGTGTGGCTGTGCTGGTCTCCAGGCTCCTGGATGTGGAGCTGTTCATCTCTCCGCCAGAGCTGGATGGAGGCCCAGGCTACCTCGCAGCATTGAGCAATCTCATGCCAATTCCAGGCAAGGTCTTTATTGCTGGGACTGTTGCATAATGACAGCTTTATTCATGTGAAGATGCAGAATGCATTTCGACTGTATGAAATTGTTTATGTTCATTAGAAATGTTATTTGTCTTCACAAAGTCTGGTTTCAATGAACCAGCTACGTAATGGATATTAAATAAACATGGAATTTTGCATGTTCATAATATTTGGTTTCTTGTTGTGATTTTGATGAACAATACTTTCAAGCATTGTCAGTTCATCCTTATTTACAAAGAAGCGTTTACATGCAGCGTAGTGATGCAGTGACTAGCTTTATTTTAAATAAGTCAACTTTTCTGTTCAATGTTTAATGCGAAGCTGACTCAAAAATGTTCTTTTCAAGCCAATTTACATTTCTTTCTGAATAATACTATTATATTATTTTTGACTTAGTATCATGAGTCATAAACATTCTAAGTCTATTTTAATGAATTTTTACTAGATAAATAATTTATAATACACTAATAAAAACTAAGGATCTCGTATTAAAAGACTTATAAGACCTTCTGAGAAAGATCTATGGAAATTTATTCTTTTAAAAGCAATTTTTCAAAGTAATTTTATATAAAATTAACTTTCTTATTTGAAGTTGATAACAAGTGTAAAACAAAAGTCAGAACTCTTCTATCTTTTTACACACTTAAGAAAATCAGACAAATGCTTCCTAACCTGATGATTCTTATCTTCCCTAAAAGAAAAAAAAATCAAATGACTAGCAAACACTCAGCATACACAGCTTGGCCGGCTTGGCTTTGGTGACCTCTTTAAAATAAAACTCCTCTTCAATCTATATATACTCTCTTTATATCTTTAAAGTGATATGGTTTTATTTGTGGATTTATTTATGAAATGTTTCTGCTTGGCCATTTAGAGAAAGAAATGCCATTTGTTGCTTTTTTGGAAGGTGTAAAAGAGTTAACTATAAACCCATATGCCTTTCTTCTGTTGCCTTCTCTTAAAAATGGGCACCTGACTGTGAGCATCCACTTGTGTCTCATGAGATAAGAGAAGTTAAGAGAAGACAGAGCAAATGAACATTCCAATCACAAAGCTTCCTTTATACCTAAAGAACTTCTGACCAACTAACAACATTGTGGAGACTTGTGTGTGCCATACTGTTGTGGAGGAAGACACTGGCAGATTCTGAGGAGGAGAAAAGTGACTGCCTATGTTTGAAGTGTGCTTTCCACAGTGTGACTGAACTGTATCATTACTGCTTCCTTGTCTTTGGTTTAGATGTTGGGTGATGGTAGACAGAGAGAAAGAGAAGAGGCAACAGAGGAAGCTAAAAAACAGAGGAAATGGAATAGAGAGAAACTACACGATAAAATGGGGATTGTTGTAACCATGTTTCTAAGCACTCTCGTGACAGCTTGCAGCAGCCAATAGAATTTCCTTTCAAATGCCTTTCTATGCTATCTTCTACATTAGGTTACACTGTGGATGACCAGCCTCCCCCATTCCTAAGATTCTTTCCATTTGACTAGTTTCATTTTTCAGCCAGTGACCTTTCCCTGACCTCAGCCTCACTCTGGGGTCACCTTGCTGGAGCCCTGGTATAAAGCTGAATAGAAGTCTTGCCAGATTGTTGGCACCGGATAAGTGGTGCTGAGTACAATTGCCCTTTTATGAGCTGGAGGGCAGTTTCCTTTCCTGAGGCACAGAGCTCTGCGCTGCCTGATACCCCCTTCATTTTGCTGTCCAGATCTGCACGTCGGTGGCCTTGCAGGAAGATCACATACGCCACTGGTGCAAGAAGGGAAGAAAGACCTTTGCCGGGCGGAAGCACAGCTTGCAGCGATGCTCAAAACATTCATTTGATAGTGAAGTAGGTCAATTATTTGCCTCCAGATAATTAAAAACTCCAGTGCTTAGCGTAATTTACTCATTTTTAAATCTCAATGTTGTTACTATATTACATTATAGTCTTTTAAAAATCATTGCCTGAATATTTAACTATATGTGCATTGCAGTCTGTCTCCAAAACGTCCTTTGCTGCGGGAGTACCTTCCTCTGCTTCAGCCAATAGTCGCTGAAGCACAGAGCCCACAATGCTGCGGGAGCGCCTTCTACTCCCTCAGCCAATAGCTGCTGAAATACCAGCCCACTGGGGCGTGGTATATTTCTCTTTAAAAGAAGAGCGGCAAGCCTCGACTCGGCCTCTTGGTTCCGGCGCTTGGTTCTGGCTCCTGCTCCAGCGACTAGGCTCCTTTCCTGACGGTTTATGTGCATGTAAGTTTACCCCCCAAAATAAATACCCCTTTAAAACATAACTGGTGTGGGATTGATTCGCCATTAGTCCTTCGAGGCAACTCCTTTTGATTCACCGTGGGAGAAACACAACTCCAAATTTACTAGATGAAGGACAGTCCTGATACTCAAGACTGTGCCTCTGTTCCTTATTGAGGAAGCAATCTGTCTAATGGATCCTGAAGTGGAGATTCCAGGTCTAGAGTATTGTAGTTCATCTGGATTGTGATAACAAACTACCTTACACTGGGCAATGTATACACAATAGAAATTTCTTTCTTGGTGTTCTGGGAGCTAGGAAATCCAAGACCAAGGGACTAGCAGATTGATGCTGATAAGGGTCTCCTTTCCTGATTCATAGATAGTGTCATTGAGCTTGCCTTCACATGGCAGAAGGGTCCAGCAAACTCTTGATCACCAGATTCATCCTTCATTCTTTGTGCTCATGGCTCATGTGTCTTTTAAAAACTCACCTGTCTATGTCTTGATATTTTATTAGCAATTAGATTTCAGCATTTGAAACAGGCCACAAGATTCAAAGTATGGACAGCAGACCAGGACATGTGTTATTAAAATTAGGATCTAGTGCTCTAATCTCTTTTGAACAGACACACAGTAAGACAGGCAATGTCTAAAGCCACAACTCTACACTCATTGTATGAGTCCCCACCCTAAAAGTGTTAATAGTAAGGAAGAATAAAAGAGAAACTGATGTGACACATGGGAGGTAAAAAAATAAATAAATAATCCTTCATCTTGCTATATAACTTGATCAAGTCTCGAAAAAATAGTACTGTGAGTCATTTTCAAATGAATAAAATCGTGTCCCATATTTGGGAATTTAATTAAGCCCAAGGGGGACAAGGTGTGGAATTTTTCAATACCATTTTGCTAAGCAAAACATCCATGAATATTTTCAGCAACATTAGGTAATTCTATATCAAAGGCACTTCTGGTTACTCCTGATCTAGTTGTTGTGCCGCAGAACACAACCATCAGTCAGTGTTAGCTCCACGCAGACACATTGTTCTCTGTGCACGCGAAGGCAATCAAATGAGTCTGCAAATGTTCTTCAAAGAATACATCTAGAATGCTACTTCGTTAACCATCTCCTTGGCAGTCATTCTATTTTCCACTTTGAATTGCTGCATTTAGTTTTGTAATGACCTTCTATGGCAAAAAGGTTTTATTAACTCTTTGATCTCCTAGCTTTGGGATGAAAACAAAGAAAATATAAATGAGCACTTTGTGCGGTGTCTTGTAGAGACTAGGAGAAAAAAAAAAGAAATACGTTTTCATCAAAAAGATTGGTTTGTGTGGAGACTTTCAGCCTTTCCCATTTTCTTCTCCCTTTGAGCAAAATGCTTATCAGGATCACACATGCATTTGTTAGAACATCCTCTGTGTAACACAGTCTTTTTTGTCCTTGTTTCCTTCCTAATATGAGCACAATTCTTCAGAAATCTGTCACCAAATTTACAGGACACCAGAAGTGTGTTTCCAAGTACTCTTTCTTTGTGTGTCCATGTGAATGGAGAAGGGTAGAACGTCCCCAAGCAGATAGTTTCTTTGCATCAAAATTCTGGTTTTGAATTTTACTATAATTATACCCACATATTCTAGAATATGTGGACTGACCCTCATCATCTAGTTATGCTGTTTCTGACACACACACAACTGCCATTATTAATAGATGAATGAACACTTTTTTGATCTTTCTATATATTTTTCTACCCCTTCTCTTTGCTTCCTTTTACATACTCACTTGATTTTGTTTCTTTGGTCTTTATTACAACCTGGGGACATAACTTAGTATAGTACAAGATACCAAGATGGACACGGTCACTAGGACAACAAACTTTTCCCTTTCTCATGCTTAGAATTAGTCACTTATCAATATGACATGGTCTTTAGCATTTGAAATTTGAAACTTTGTTGTTCAGTTGGAAGTAATCTGACATAAGAGCCTGAAGTTAGTTGTGTTCTCAGAATGTTGCCTGTTAGGTCATAGTGGTGTAAGTTTATCAGAAATAAGAAACCACAACCTCTCCAGCATAAGTTGTCATCAGTGTTTTTGATCTTGGTCATTCTTTTTTTGTGGATTTATTTATTTTTTATTTTTTAAAATTTCCACCTCCTTCCATTTCTCTCCCCCTTTCCCCCTCCCCTTCCCTCTCCAGTCCAAAGAGCAGTCAGGGTTCCCTGCCCTGTGAGAAGTCCAAGATCCTCCCCACTCTAGGAATTTGAGCTTCCAAACAAACCAGGCTCCCACAAAGGCAGTCCATGCAGCAGAATCAAAACCCAGTGCCATTGTCATTGGCTTCTCAGTCAGCCTTCATTGTCAGCCACATTCAGAGAGTCCAGCTTGATCACTGGCCTTGGTGAGCTCCCATTAGATTGGCCCTGCCATCTCAGTGGGTGGGGGCATCCCTCGCATTCTGACTTCCTTGCTCATGTTCTCCCTCCTTCTGCTCCTCATTTGGACCTTGGGAGCTCAGTCCAGTGCTCCAATGTGGGTCTCTGTCTCTATCTCCATCCATCGCCAGATGATGCTTCTATGGTGATATGCAAGATATTCATCAGTGTGCTTATAGAATAGGGCCAGTCCAGGCACCCTCTCTTCAATTGCCCAAGGAACAAGTTGGGGACATCTCCTTGGACACCTGGGAACCCCTCTAGAGTCAAGTCTCTTGCCAACCCTAAAATAGCTCCTTTAATTAAGATATATACTTCCCTGCTCCCATATCCACACTTCCTCCATCCCACCCATCCCAATCCCCCAAGCTCTCCCCATCCTCCCCTTCTCACTTCTCTTTCCCCCTCATTCCTTACCCCCACCCCACCCTCACCCCCAATCTTCTAATTTTTGCCTGGCAATCTTGTCTACTTCCAATATCCAGGAGGATAAATATATGTTTTTCTTTGGGTTCACCTTCTTATTTATCTTCTCTAGAATGACGAATTATAGGCTCAATGTCCCTTAATTATGGCTAGCATCTACTTATGAGTGAGCACATACCATATTCATCTTTCCTAGATGCCCTTCAATGGAAGAATGGATAAAGAAAGTGTGGAATATATATGTATTAGAGTACTACTCAGCAGTAAAAAATAATGACATCTTGAATTTTGCATGCAAATGGATGGAAATAGAAAACACTATCCTGAGTGAGGTAACCCAGATCTTGGCCATTCTTACAGGTGTAAGATGGAATCTCGGAGTTGTTTTGTTTTGCATTTCTCTGATGACTAAGGATGTTGAACATTTCCTTAAGTGTCTTTCAGCCAATTTAGGTTCCTCTGTTAAGAGTTCTCTGTTTAGGTCTATAGTCCATTTTTTATTGGATTATTTGTTCTTTTCATGACCAATTTCTTGAGTTTTTTGTGTATTTTGAATATCAGACCTTTTTCTGATATGGGCTTAGTAAAGATCTTTTCCCATTCTGTAGGCTGTCGTTTTGCCTTGTTGACAGTATTCTTTGCTTACAGAGCTTTTCAGTTTTAGGAGGTCCCATTTATTAATTGTTTTTCTCAGTGTACAGCCCTTTGAATGTCAGTGTGGCAGTTTCTCAGAAAATTAGGAAACAACCTTCCTCATGACCCAGTAATATCACTTTTGGGTATATACCCAAATCATGTTCAATCGTGTCACAAGGACATGTGCTCAGTTATGTTCATATCAGCATTGTTTGTCATAGTCAGAACTTGGAAACAACCTAAATGCCCTTCAACCAAAGAATGGATAAGGAAAATGTGGTACATTTACACAATGGAGTACTACACAGCAGAAAAAATAATAACATCTTAAATTTTGCAGACAAATGGATGGAGCTAGGAAACATCATTTCGAGTGAGGTAACCCAAACCCATAAAGATAATTATCACATGTACTGACTCCTAGGTGGTTTTTAATAATAAAGCAAATAAAATCAGCCTGCAAATCACAATCACAGAGAACCTAGACAACAATGAGGACCCTAACAGAGATATACGCGGATCTAATCTATATGGGAAGTAGAAAAAGACAAGAGCTCCTGAGTAAATTGGGAGCATGGGGACCTTGAGAGAGGGTTGAAGGGGAGGAGAGTCAAGGAGGAGAGCAGAGAAAAATGTAGAGCTCAAGAAAAATGAAAAAAAAAAGAAACCACAAACTAGCATTTCTCTTTGGCTTTTTCAAGCTTTGTTTGGATTCTTTATCCTTCCTCCTTCCCTCTCCCTCAGCATTTAAATATTATTGATTATATTATTATTTCAATAGTTATCCTATCCTAAGGAGTCTAAGTCTTATATTAAAAATGTTTTGGCTAAGTCATAAGAGTAAAGTAGCTATGACTACTAACCACATCAAAGACCTGTGAAAAGAAATAATATTACCTGAGTAAGGAGAAAGTGCAATCAAGTGACTTCCAAAAGGTACAAGAAATGACAGAGACAGCTGAATACCTAGGCAATAACTGAAAGTCTCTTTTGCAACATTGGAGAAACCAACTTTGACTAAGGCCTAGAGTATCTGATGGATCTTTTTCCGAGGCAGGAAAATTTGAAAAACTGTCTTACCCTGTCTTGACAAGGTTCGGCAGTCATTTTTGCTTGTATCCCACTTGTCCTATTTGGACACTCTGCATTTTGTCAGCAATCGAGACAGGTGTAGTTCTTTGCCCAAAGGTCAGTTTTGCACATAGATCCATTTCTATCCCCATGCACAAAACTCTAGTCCAAATTGATCAATGACCTCAACATAAAATCAATCACACTGAATCTCATAGAAGAGAAAGTACACTTGAATGCCTTGTAACAGAGACCACTTCCGACGTATAACCCCAGTAGCACAAACACTAAGAGAAACAATGAATAAATGGGATCTTCTGAAACTTAGAAGCTTCTTTAAAGCAAAGAACATGGTCAACAAGAAAAAAAAATGGCAATCTACAAAATGGAAAAAGATCTTCACCAACCCCACATTAGATATAGGGTTTATCTTCAAAATATACAAAAAAAAAACCTCAAGAAACTTGACATCAAAAGAACAAATAATCCTATTTAAAAATTGGGGTACAGATCTAAAGAGCGAACTCTCAAAAGACAAATCAAAAATGACTGAAAGACACTTAAGGAAATGCTCATCAACATTCTTAGCCATCAGAGAAATTTAAATCAAAAATAACTCTGAGATTCCATCTTACACTGTTAGAATGGCCAAGATCAAAAACACTGATGACAGTTTATGCTGGAAGGGATGTGGGGAAAAGGGAACACTTCTGCATTGCTGGTGGGAGTGCAAACTTGTACAGCTGCTTTTGAAATCAGCATGGTGATTTCTCAGAAAATTAGGAAACAATCTACCTCAAGACCCAGCAATACCGCTGTTGGGTATATCCTCAAAAGATGCTCAATCATACCACAAGGACGTGTGCTCAACTATGTTTGTAGCAGCGTGATTCATAATAGACAGAACCTGGAAACAACCTAGATGCCCCTCAACTGAAGAATGGATAAAGAAAATGTGATACATTTACACAATGGAGTGCTACTCAGCAGTAAAAAAAACCAATGACATCTTGAAATTTGCAGACAAACTGATAGTGACCCTGGGGTTTGTCTCTATGACATGTACTGACTTCTTGGGATCCTATTCTCTTCAGATGTAAGCCTTGCTCAGCCTAATTGTAGTAAGGAGGGCCTTGGGTTTTCCACATGGCAAGGTGCATGGCCCTCTCTTAAGATTGGAGAGGGGTGGGGTGGGAGAGTCTGTGGAAGGAGTCGGAGGACGGGAAGGAGTAGGAATTTGGATTGGTATTTTTTTAAGTAATATAAAAAGAACGAAATTTGCAGGCAAATTAATGAATCTAGGAAAAAATGAATGATGTAACCCAGATGGAGAAAGACAAATATATGTCTCACTCACTACTAGCTTTTAGATGGGGAAGAGAAAGGAGAGAGAGAGACAGATAGACAAAAAATACAGACAGACAGACAGAATAGTTTACATCCTGTGGTGAGAGGCAGATCTGAAGAGGTGACGGTGGTGAGGAGCAGGCTGAACTGAGCGGCCTGCTTGCCACTCAGAGCCATAGTGATGTCAAGGCCTGGGCTGTTGCCACGGCCTTTGTCTGGTTCCCTGTTCCTGCCATAGCAGTGGTCTATGTTGACGTCTGTGGCTCCTGTTACCAATAAAGGTTGAGAGGATAGGGCTGCACAGAATTGGCCCTACCCCTCACTGACTGCCATACTAGAGCGAACTGATTCTGCTCCTCACCACTGCAGCTCTCAGGAACAGGTCCCTGTACCTTGCCTGGACAGCATAGTAGAGTTGACCCTGTTGGGGTAGGTTTGGGTGAGCCAGCACTGCGACATGAACCTAGAATATCTGTCCCCGTCTGTCATCTACCATACGGTGGCATGGGCAAGGAAGAGATGCCCTCTACCCCTTGCTGCCTATGGCAGGTAGGAGAGATGGCTCTGAGGTCATGACAGCTGGAGAACTGGCCCTGCCTCTCATCAGCTGCAGCACTTGGGAGAGCATCCCTTACATCTTTCCCTGGTGGTACAGGTACAGGTGAGCAGGTCCCAAGAACACGAGAGCAAATAATTAGCTGGTTCCTTGCTTCTTTCTGCAGTGCTGAAGAGCTCACGATGAATGTGAGGAGAAGGGAGAACTGGTGGGCTGACCAAACCTACAACCAACAAGGCCCAGCACCAGGGCTGTGATTTGGCCCACACCAACATCTACCTGATCTAGGTCTGCTGGAGTACATGAAAGGATTAGTCCTGCAAATCCAAAGCTTCAGGAGCTCCACAACACAGGGTAACAACAGGATATCCAAGAGGAGCCCCAGTGAAAGTCCACTATCAGGGATTTAGCAGAAGCCAGAGGTCTCAAGCCAAATCAACAACTCATCGCAATAACACTTGCAAGTAAAAATCTATGGGCTAAAGAGTGAGCTGTATGTCTCATTGTGTCACACTACAGCTTCCAAGATGAGATTTTTCTTTTTTTTTTTATCTTAAATTTTATTTTATTTTATTTTGAGGGTATTGAAAGGGCAGAGGTGGATATGAAGGAATGGGGAGATGAATGGGATAGATATTCATGAGATGCATGATGTGAAAGTCACAAAGAATAAATAAAAATTAAAACAAAAGAAAAACATGATGTATGCATTGTAGACATACTGAAATGTGAAATCCTGAAGTATTATTTATAATATATTTGGATAAAACAAAACAAGTTACCTACAAAATTCTTTTCTATTTCTACCTTTGTGTGTTCTATAAATATTTATTTGAGACAGGCTGGCCCAGAACTCACAATGCTGCCAGGTATTGACTCTCCAGATCTTAGATTGTAGGAATGAAACCATGGGTATGGATTAAATAGTTAAAACTTCACAGCAATAAATATTTATTCAGGGGATGATGGCATGTCAGAATGTTTTATATTTTATACTTTTTAAAACTATAAAATCTAATAATGCCTAATAATATTTTAGAATTTATAAAAATTAAATATAAAGTTTTCCCTTTGTTTTTATTTACTTGTATTTTTCATTTGTGTTACTAAGTCAAAACAATAAATTCATTTTTATGGTCTTGTACCCTGTAAAGATTTGTCACTTGTATTTCTTTAATAAAACACTGATCGGCCAGTAGCCAAGCAGGAAGTATAGGTGGGGTGACCAGACTAGGAGAATTCTGGGAAGAGAAAGGGCTCCGTTTGCAGTCATCACCCAGACACAAAGGAAGCAAGATAAGAACGTCTCACTGATAAAAGGTACCAAGCCACACGGCTAACAGAGGCAAGAATTAAGGGTTAATTTGTCTTAAGACTTAGACAATAAGAAGTTTGACCTAATAGGTCAATCAGTTTATAATTAATGTAGGCTTCTTTGGGACTGAATGGCTGCAGGACAGGGCAGGACACAAACTTCTGAGAGCAATTCTTTGAACAACAGAATGAAGGATCAAGGATTCTTTTGTATGTATATGTGTGTGTTCACGAGTGTGGGAGTGTGTAGTAGGTGTGTGTGCATGTGTGTATGTGTGTGTGTGTGTGTGTGTGCATGTGTGTGCTTGTCAGAAGTTTGAGTGTTGAACTTCAATCATCAATCTCTTAGCTTTTTGATTTTATTTATTTTTCTTTTATTAAAAATAAGCTTTTTCATATAATATATTCTGCTTATAATATCCCTTCCCCTAAGTTTTCTGAAGTCTTCCATACCTCCCCTCCATCCAAATCCATACCATTTCTTTCTCTCTCTCTCCATCTTGTATTTTGAAGCAGAATGTCCCACGGGTGCATCTAACTTACCAATTAGATTAGACTAGACTGGAAAGTGAATGTGGGGAAACTTCCTATGTATCTGCATCACTAGTAGGAGGATTACATGCATGAGTCTCCATACCTAGCTTTTAAACACAGGTTCTGGGACCACACTCGGGTTTTCATGTTTGCAAATCAAACTGTTTACCAACAAAACCACCTTTCAGCCATGCATCAAGGACTCTTGAAAAAAAAAGGGGGGGGTTCTTTTTTGTTTTAGTTTTTTTCTTTATTTTTAATTTTATGTATAAAGGTATTTTGTCTGCATGTATGTCTGTGCACCATGTGTGTGCAGTGCCCACAGGGGCCAAGAGAGGAATCCAGTTCTTTGGAATCAGAGTTACAGATGGCTGTGAGCTGTCATGTGGGTGCTGGGAATTGAATTTAAGTCCTCTGGAAGAGCAGCAGTGCTCATAATCTTTGAACCTGCTCTTTAGCCTTTGTGAACAGTTTTGATTTCCTTGAAGCTTGTACAAAGCATAAAGGGCTTCTAGAGGAAACTGGAAAATCAGTTTTGTGTGCTTATCATTTCCACTCTCAAAAACTCTACCAAAACAGTAGCAAAAGATACTTGTCTATAAGAAAAGAAACTTGCAATAGAAATAATGCTCACACAATTTCATTGACTATTTGGAAGACAGAGTAGGTACAGTTATGTATTCAGAGCAGAAGGATGGAGTTGGGGTACAATAAATAAAGAACCCGGAGAGAAAGAATAGAGACTGTGAAGAGAGAGGGGGCAGGGCTGAAAGCCAGAGCAGTATGGGCAATGGTGAATATATGCTAGATGTACTACCAGATCATCTTACACACATACGCGCGCGCGCGCGCGTGCGCGCGCGCGCACACACACACACACACACACACACACACACACACACACACACACACACACACCCTACTCTCTCTTCTGAGAAACTAAAGAGCCATAGCTTACTTTAAAGAACTCTAGGCATAGCAAACAGAACTTTAAAAAATGCAAGTTTAATGCCGACCTGTAAACCTAAAGAATTTCTAGTCCCTCCTCTGATTCTGTTGGCAAAATGCTAATAGCCAGACACTCACTTTCCTAGTCAGGAGACTTCACGATATTTTTCTGGAGAAATTGAATGAATTCTAACAAAAGATATATACATGCTGCAACTTGGGGCTCTGTAAGGAAATGCTGGCTCACCAACCAGTCCAGTAGCAATGAAGTCCAAGCCATGAATATATATATATATATGTTCAGATACTTTATGCTGCTTTGTAAAGACCCATTCTTAAACACAACTGAGCATTTAAGAATCATTTAAAGTACATGGAAAGTTTCTAACATGTAAAACAGGTAAAGAAATCTAAAGTCAGAAAGAGCCAAAGATCAGAGAGAAAAGTCAAAATTATTTTGAGTTAGCATCTTCACATAAAAAAAGAAAGATTCCCTAAAATGGGGGCAAACACTACAGAAAAAAAATAACAAAAATAATCTTAAAATATAAAAACATGACCATAAAAATTCAAAAAGGAAGTGAGACGATAGAGACATGTAACCCAGGATGCAGAAAAAATAGAAAGAAATGGAAATTTTTAAAAAAGATATAGCAAAAAAGTTATATTTTTATTGATATTGTTCATAGGACCACCTATCAAATGCCAAATCCATACATGCAAGTCCTCATAGATTTTGTAGAGAGCTGTGTAGTATTTTTCAGATATTCCTGCAATTCTATTCAATTTTTGTTATTTGTGTATTACTTATAATAGCTACCATGATGTCAGTGCTAGGTAAATAGTTGTATGTATTCTTAAGAGTATTATGATAAGAAAAATCTATATATTCAATAAAATACAATTTAAGAAATATCATCTGCTCCTGGTAGTTACATATGAGGATGAGGAATCTTCAGATAAGGAAAGTTGACAGTAATTGATATGCAAAGAAAACACATTCTTCTTGTAATAATGTTCATGAGTTAATAGTGCTATCTCATATGGACAGGGTTATGACTGCAATAATTTTTTAACAGAAGAAAATGCTACAATTTATAGAGAAGAGCCTTTCACAAAGCGAAAAAATGTCAAGTTCAATGGTCCAGAATTGAATAAACACGATTTTCCAATAATTCAAGGTTTTGGGGCTAACCCACTCCTGGCCTAGATCCAGGAATTTCTGGGAAGGGAAACTAATTAAGGGGACCACTATAGGAGCTTGTTGGGCTTGTTGGGCCCTCGTGGCACCCAGACAATTAATGAACTACTCACAATTGGAGAGCTTTTCTCACTCATTTGTTTATTAAATGTTTGTCCACACACTTAGTTACCAACATCCTGCTTTCTTCCTGGTGCACTCAGATGAGAGACAGACAGGGAGAGGGATAAGGACTCTGTGCTGCTATGCAGTCAGGGTGGTCTTGAGCTCTGGGTTTCTTTCAGCCTCATGCATACTGGGACTGCAGGTGTTCACCACCAGCTGACACTAGCTGTTAGTTTAATGTATGACTCCACAAATGTATAAAAGTGAAATGTATGAAGCCTATGCTAGAAAATGAAGTGAGATGAATGACTAAGCATTTATCAAGCACCATGGTCACAAGTTTTCAGTGAATTTGCCCATTTCTTTTTCTATATTTGTGGTCTGTCAGACAGAAGACTCACTTTTACTGTGTCTTAGCAACTTCAGCATAGGATCGTGTTTATCGTATTGCTGAGAACTGGAATGTTTTCACATAAACAAGGCGCTTTGTGGCTTCTCCTTGGTGTCTCTGAATCACAAGCAGCATGAATGTCTTCTGGAGCCGTTATCAAGTAAAGAATACAAGGTCTGCAACACCTTGATAGTCTACTTGGTAATCCACTTGGCAGTCTTGGAGTAATTAGCAAACAAGCAGCATACACAGTCAGTATACTGGACAGAGGGACAACGATTAACCTGTTGTTCTCTTAGCATATTAATATACACAATCTTGAGCAGGCTACCTTAAAATTTCATCAGACTACCACACAGGGTAAAACTTGAGGATTGTTTATTATTGGAATTTTCCATTGAAAATTTTAAAGCAAAGTCTAAATGAAATTATAGAAAGGAAAACTCAGAAAATGGAAGACTCATCTAACAAAATATTTAACTTACGAATTGATGGTAAAGATGTTTCCACTCATGCTTGACATTAATGTTTTAGAGGTCAGGTTTTTTGTTTTCACTACTGCCTTCTTTTCCTCTTTCTTCCCCTTTTCCAAAATTCTTCAGGAACACATGGCATAGAGGCTATAAAAGCTTGAGCAGCTTTACGGTTCCTATGTCCTCTCTCGGCGGCCATGTGGGGCTAGTCCGCGCCGCGCGCCAAGCACCCTGCAGTGGACCGGCAACATGCAGGCAGCCGTTGGCTCAGCCTTTGGCGCGTCCAACGTTGCGGACCAGGGCAGCATGGGGTCGCTCGAGGATGTGACGCCTATGGACGCCTATTTGCGCAAACTGGGCTTGTATCGGAAATTGGTCGCCAAGGAGGGGACGTGCTTGTTCCGGGCTGTGGCCGAGCAGTTTGTGGTCTCCGAACAACACCTTTGTGACATGCACACATCCTGTGATGCTGGACATCCTGGCTCAGATGCTGCGGTTGTCCTTGCCTCGGGTTCACTGAAAGCAGCTGCTGGATTTGGTTGCTGTTCCCTGTTCAAGCAGAGGATTTGATCTCGCCCTGTAAAGTCAGAAGATCTTGCTTTAAAGTCAGGGACTATCAACTGTGGGACATAGTAGCACGGCAACCCGAGGACTCGGTGCCAGCGGCTGTTGAATTTTCCCCTGTAGAGAGCCAGAGAAGAAAAACCAAGAAGAGAAGGCACCAAAATCTCGGCTTGGTTCGTTTTTTTTGAGCTGCTCAAAACTAATTTGTTTATGCAAATGTCCTGTGTCTGTGATCGGAACAACTGGAGGCGATGGATCTGACCCCTGCTCATACTTTGTTCACATAATTTCCATCCTCGTCTAGGTTCCCTTGTGTTGTTGGGAATTTCAAAAAGTAAAGGTCTTTGCCTGACTTACATATGGTACAGGGGCGTGAACTGTACCGAGGGGTAACACAGAATTGGGTGTTACAATTGGAGGCCCCGCTGGGATCAGCAGCAGCTACATTTGGAGACCCAGGGATCGTATCTCTGCCTTGCTACCATAGGGACTACAAGCATGCCCAGCTTTGGACTGCAAACATGCCGAGCTTTATATCCGTGCTGAGGATCGAACTCAGGTCCTCATGCTTGTGTGGCAAGCAGTGCTTATAGCTTTGTTAAGGTTGTGTGGCACCCTGACCCAAATACGTAAGAAATAAGGGCCTACAACCTATGTGCAAGAGGCAGAGGAAGGCTCGTGCTTCGACTCCTTCCTCGCCATGTGGGATGTGTCAGATATCAGAGACATTTCTGAGCAAGTAAGACGTGTCGGATGCTGACAATCCAATTTGGATACCTGAGCGTCTGGTGCGTGCTGTGGATTTTCCTGTCCAGAAGCCTGAAGACAGGACAGAGTCAAGAGATCTAACAGACACTGGCTTGTCAACTGAAGAGTTGCTAGGATTCTGATGAGCTGGCTGTGATGGTCCGAGTGCCAAGGATTGTTCCTCTACCTATCAACCCATCCCATGATTTTGGCAGCCATTGCTGTGGCTGCCAGAGCAGCTAGAACTGCTGGATTTTCCATTAGTCAGTTGCTTCTGCTAGCACAACGGATACCTTCTCAGGGCAGGTTACAAATGCCTTGGCCATTCAAATTGAGCTAAATTTACAAATAAATATTGCAGTTAATTTTACAATTGGTTATTATGGTTTATGACCTCTGCTAAGTTACAATAAAAGCCTACTGCTGTTATTCACGGACCCTGGAGTGCAAGAATTACAAATTGGCTACTGATATTATTCTAGTTAACTATAGCAGGGTTCCTTCCACCAGTGTTGAGACCTTACTTTAAGGGCTCCATTTTGGAGCAGATTTCTTAAGGATTGAGCAGGCACAGTCTCCTTTTGGAGTGCTTATATGTGCTGGAGCATCATCTTCATGATTTCATGTTGCCAGAGCCAAAGGCAGCTCAGGTCAATGTTGCCACATGGCAAGTCCTCTTAGCTATTGCCCCAGAAAATCTTTCAACACAAATCTGGCTAAACTTGGTGATGGATGACTAATGAGCCAAAGATGGATAAAGTTTTTTGGGGGCTGCCCCAACCTAAGACAGAAAATATGTTTGGACCTGGATGCTTTCCCATGATGAGTAAGGAGTATTACCTGACGTCCAGTGCCACCCAAGACAGGCCTAGTCATATAATTTATATAAAAGGGGGACATGTAGGGCCTGGGTCTACCCTTGTTCCTGGGGTGCATCTTGAGGACAGTTTCTGGTCAGCCAGCTAAAACATCCTGTTTGTTCCTGTGCTCCCTCTGCCTCGCCTGGTGATTAGCTGTAGGGCATTGCTTCATCTTTGGTATGGTAATTTCCCACCTGCCTGGGCAGAAATCCTTATGCAGCAGCTAGGTTGAATAAACAGCATTCGGCTGATCTCCTTTCAAATGACAAAAAAAAAAAAAAAAGAAGAAGAAGAAGAATAGTAAGTATGTAGGTATTCTCAAATGTTGAACCATTGCCCCAGTCCCTGGCCTACATTTAACAACTCTGTTTCATTATTCATTTGCCTCCTCTTAGTATTTATGCTGTTTCATGTTATTAGGGCTTCTAAGACCTATAGGTTGGTGTCCACAATTAATTTTAGGAAATTATTGCCTATCATATATCAATCCAATATCCTCCCTCTCTGGAACTGCAATTGCTTATATGTTATTCATTTTGCAGTTCCCCACAGTTCTGGGATACTCTGCTTTTCCAACTCCATGCTTATCTGTTTCAGCTTGGGTCCTTTTGTTGGTTTTAGCTAGTGTGTTTCTTCCCAGCTACCCCAACTGTACAGAAGAGTCCATGGAAGAGACATCTTATCCTTGTTGCTGGGTTTTTGATTCTTGGCCTTTCCACTGTTTGCTCTCTTGAATCTTCTTCCTGCTGAAATTAGCCCCTGTGTTCGCATGCTATTTAGTGTCTTGTTAGAACCCCTGATTTGTTCATCATAATGATTTAAAATTCCCTCTCAGGTTGATAGTCCCACAAAAAAAGAAAGAAAGAAAGAAAGAAAGAAAGAAAGAAAGAAAGAAAGAAAGAAATACATTCTCTTCACTATCCAAATATACCGGGTTGGTTGGTCTCATATAAGTGTTATTTTATTTCCTTATAGTTCTCTATAGACACAATGTTAAGTATGATAGTAAAATAACTGAGTACGTCCTCAAAATCTCTCTTAACTAGAGAACTTCCCAGTTCCATCTTCCACAGTTACAGAATGTAGTCACTTTGAGTGAGAAAACCTAGACCAGAGTGAGACGGTGTGTTACACTATCTTGCTGTATGGCTAGGAAAGGTGTGATCTTGAAGCTTTTTTCTCTTTTCTTTCCTGATGACCAAGATTCATCTGCTTTTCTTCCCATTCGAACACTGTTTGGTTCTCCTTAGCATTAGTCTCCTTCCCTTGGTTTAGCGGAGATGCTGGTAGTGTCAACATTACTTATAGTAATAATAGATAACATTAAGCATTTTTACACTTAGTTATTTATTTGGAGTGGGGATACACATACTACAGCAGGCAAGTAGAAGTCAGAGGACAACATACTGAATTTCCACAGGGTGGAAAAAAAGAATGGTCAAGCCTTGGATCACCAAGCATGATAACAAGTGTCTTTTCCCAGGGACATTAATTCTCTTTAATTAACATTGTTTGGAGTACTTATCACACATCCCATATTGGTCTAGCCATCTTATGTGTACTGTGTCATTTAATCCTCCCAATGAAGCTGTGTATAAAATATCATGTATGCCCATTATACAAAGAAGGTCGGTGTGGACACACTGCCTGAATAAACACATCCCTTGTAAGTTGTTAGCATCAGAATTTAAACTCAGGCAGTTGAACTCTGGAATTTATATCTTGTTAATGATGAAGAGACAGGTGATTGATAGATAAATGGGAAAATGTAAGAGCATACACACAAATTTTCTCTTCTCTAAAACTGAAATAGACAGAATAATGATATACCAATCTTATTATTTGTTTGTTTGCTTGTTTCTTTTTTAAGACAGTTCTTTACTGCATCACCTAGGCCTTGACTTCACTGTGCCTGTCTCCCAGTTCACAATCCTTCTGCATCAGTTTCCCCAGTCCTTGGGTTAAAGGCGTACTATCGTGCTCAAGACTTATTATATGATCATTCCTTTTAATTTAGCAACACCAGGAAAAGATAAAGTCTTAAAAATAAATAATGATGTCTGTACCTAGTCTTCATTTCCAGGAAATCATGTGTTGGTTTGGAATTGAGGCAACAGCTCTGGGTATATGGAAAAATAAAGAATTGTGCTCCAAAGGAGAGTTCTGACCAGGAAATAGAAACCAGAGTGATTTAATGGATAGGTCTGAAGGAAGTCATATTTACTTCTGCTTCATTGTGAGACCATCTGATCCTAAAGACAATATCCAGAACTAGCCCATAACCAACAGAAAAGATGAAAAAGAGATTGTTTTCCTTCCAAGTTTGCCACATTGGAAGGTAATCCAGCATCAGGATACATTTAAGGCCGCAACATGAAGATCAAGAACTAAAACAACACATACTTCTGTTATCTCAAAAAAGTTAAAATTTATAAGGTAAAAATTGCAATTATACTATACTGCTTAGTAAAGAGTTTAACACAAAAATTTCCTGAAGTTATTTAATACTAGACAAGTTATGTTGCTTTATTTATTTAATTTATTGATCAGAGGAACAGAATCAAACATCAAGAACACCTTGGGACTAAGCTGTTCTTGGTGATAGAAATTAGAAACGTCTCTCCAGTATGTATCTTTTAGCACTTGCCAGGAAAAAGGATGCATGTCTGGAAGACATGAACAATGTTGCTGTGGCCTGGATTGTCAGGAACTAAAATAATAGCAGACACTTGTCCACAGGAAGATGACAATAGTGTTATTAAAAGTTTTTTTTTAACATTTAAAAAAGACTAGAAACTTGTAGAGATTTATAAAGGCTTGAAAACTATGGGGTAGCTTGTTTGACTTAGCAAATGTCCTTTCTAATGTGTTTTTTTTTTTCTTTTTAACAGCTAAGCAATTCTGAGAAATGGGGGGGGGGGATAAATAATGGAAATAAAGGTCGACTTCAGCAGATGAGCATGGGCTTGGCCCACTGCAGATGGAAGAGCAACAACTCAGACAGCACATAAAACCCAGATGAGACCTTGGCAGGCTTTTACAAGAGAAGGCGCAAATACCTAGATCTTCCATAATGTTTGATTCTTTTTGTGGGGACAGATATATAAAACAATAGGAAAAATCATTCATGGACAAATGTTAGAAAAGTTTGTCATTTGGCAATCAATGATGGATTTTTGAAAGACATTAGCTTGTGGACAGGAACAACTACTTCCCTTCTTTATTCTTGGTTTTCTTTATGGAATTGTGGATTTGTGGAGAAAACTCAACATTCTCTAGACCAAGCTTTTGAAACCCCCATCTCTTTGAAATATAAATATACACAATATTTAAAGGTACCTGGATTAGTCTTGTTTGTTGACAGAGAGAGGGGTTGTCTTCTCAGGAGCTGAAACTTCCAAGGGTTAAATTGGCATGTGGCATGGCTGATTTTGTAGCTTAATTATTGACAGGAATAAAAATATGTCCCAAAGATTTCCAGTCTCCAATCACCGGAGACTGAGAAATATTGTCTTAACATGGGAAAAAGGAATTTGCATAACTTTGGGATGGAGAATTATCCTAGGACCAACTCAATCATTCTAACCCTTAAAAGCAGAAAAGGAAGACAGAATGAAAGAGATATGATAACTCAGAACAACCTTGATGATTTTGAAGGTGGAGGAATACTATCATAAACTAAGATGTTTAGGGTGTAGGGAGACGGAGCAACAAAATAAACCAAGACAAGGAATACCCATGTCAAGCTTGCTAGAAAGACTAACCATAATACCAAGGTCCAGGTTCAGTGGAAGAGCCTACCTCCATACATATGGTTTAGAGTGATAAAGGAACCTACCTGACATTAATCTTGAGCATATACACCCTCCTACATATGTGTACCCATATACATGTGAACACACACACACACACACACACACACACACATAGCAATAGAGAGGGAGAGACAGTGAGTTTGCTTCTCAGCACCCACGTGGTGGCTCATAATGTCTGTCACTCAAGTTCCAGGGTGTGTAATGCCCTTTTCTGACCTCCATCATTACCAGGCATGTCAGTGATGCACATACATGCAAGCAACACACACACACAGACACACACACACACACACGAGACACACACACACACACACACACACAGAGAGAGAGAGAGAGAGAGAGAGAGAGAGAGAGAGAGAGAGAGAGAACCAAACCCCAAAGCCTCCCAAGTCCCCTAAGCCCCCAAACAAAGAACATCTAGAAACATGGTGGCTTCTGGTTAGAGGCAGCCCTTATATGAGCACCCAGAATGTAAACAGAGATCCCAATCATGGAACCACAGTTCAAACGAGAGCAAAAGGCACTCTGCTAGCACCTCCAAAGGGGACAGGTCACTTGATGCCTTCATTTAATTCAGGGGTTCGTATCATACTTGATTGTCAGAACTGTTAGTGAGTAACCTGTGTTGTGTTAATGCACAAAGTGTCTGGAGATTTGTTTAAGCTGCAATAGTGCACAAACGCAAGTGTGTGCTCTACATCCTTGACTGGATTCTGCTTCCATCTTGGCTCCTCCTTCCTGCTGTCATAACATGTCTATTAGGTTCTTGAATGATGCCTGACTTGGCTGCAGCTCATTGGAAGTGGATCATGTGTCTATACTGGAACAGTGCCTATGACTGTTGACACAAAGTCCATTCCTGTTTCTAGAACACTCACCCCCTCCCAACTGTGCACAGAGATCTAGGTGGAGGGAGAGTTCAGGTAACAGAACGGAACAGCCAAAACAGGTGTCTTTAAACAGCTGTTTGGAAAATTCTGTAAAGCAAATTGTAAACCATTTCCCAGGATTCCTTAGATCCAAAAATGTACATAGTGAAATATCTAAGAAATAGATCATTTTCCATGTTTTCTGGGTATATTAACTTCTGATCTGTTATAGTTACAGATTCAGATATATAGTTATAGATTCAGATACAGAATTATCATTTTATAGTTCTCAAGTAAAAAATGTCTTCAGATATCCTGCTGTAGGATGCTCTGTGGGAGAATCTGCCTTCTTGCTTTTTGAAACATAAATAGATTAGATGATTTAAATTAACACTGTGGCTACATATGAACAGACCTGTTTTTAGCCATAGAAACCACATCTTCCTGTGAGACTGGTTTCTAGTTCATTCTCTGCTCTGTGATTTTCATTTACACATTAAATGAGCTGAGTTATGTTAAGATCTGCCCTAGGAACTAAGACTATAGAAGTGTGAATCAAATATGTGCGCATGTATGTATGTGTGCATGTGTTCCACATCTATTACTGAGTTCTGCTTCCATCTTGGCTCTTTACACACAGTAATTGATACTAGTAGCTCCAGCCTTCTTCCTTCTCTCATAACATGTCCAGTATGTGTAGCAAGCGTTAAAAATGATTTAGGCTGTAGAACAGCAGTGGAGGTAGCAGTGTTCAAGAGATGCAGTGACATTTTTTGTCGGAATTCTTAACGTACATTTCTTTCTCTGGGAATGAGATACTTCAGGTATGAACTTGGCATATGCAGTAATTCCTGTAGGCACTCATAATTGGGCCAGATTAGTAACCGTTGTAAGGCAGAATCCTCCCAGGAATTTAATTTACTAGTCACAGATATTAGTTCATCTCTGCTAGTGTTGAGAAGAAATAAGGAACTGTGATGTGGGATTTCTCTCTGTGTGCTGTGATTACCATTAATGGATAAAGAACTGCTTTGAGCCTATAGCAGAGCAGGGTGGGGGCGGAAGAGAGCTAGGCAGGGACAACTGGACTGAATGCTGGGAGAAAGAAAGGCAGAGTCAGAGGGAAGCCATGGAGCCACCGCCAGAGACAGATGCTGGGAACTTTACCCAGTAAGCCACAGCCATGTGGCGATACACAGAATAATATAAGTGGGTTAAATTAATATGCTAGAGTTAACCAATAAGAAGCTAGAGCTAATAAGTAATTTAATTAATACAAAGCAGTGATTTAATTAATATAGTTTCTGTGTCATTATTTTGGATCTGGGTAACTCCATGGCTGATCTCTGACTCTGCCCTTCTTTCTCCCAGCGTTCAGTCCAGATGTTTCAGATGCTGTACTAAGAAAGCATTTCATCGAGGAGTGGCATAGCATGTTGGGTGCTGTAGAAAGCACCAGTTGCTTTATATGAGCTGTTGCGTTGCAGCCCTGATAGGTTGTGGACACTTAGATGACAATCATTCACTCAATTCTATGAAACATCCCCCCAATAGCTGTCGTTAGCAGGATTTTCACTAAGTGAGATGCTGAGATGCTTCTTGTCACCATCAGTCCTTTCCATGCTATCCTCCAGGATAGCACGGTTTCAAGGGTGCAAGGCAGTGTAAGATGAACCATGTAAAACAGAACAGCCCAGCTTCCACAGTGCTACACCTTTTCTGTCAAGTGATGGGTATATGTGGTTCCTCACACCCACAGGTCTCTGTCTGCTTCAGGCCTCAGTGTAAACCATATAGTGTCATTTACTGTATTTCTCATTGTTAGCATTTGTTAAGGGATCAGGGACTATTTGCCACAGCACATGGAACATGAAGGGGAAGTACTTATTGAAGAGATGAAGAAAAATGGTCAGAGGTCTAGGGGAGAACCAGGACACACCAGCAGCAGCTTCACTTAGGAAGAGGTCTAGTTCTGGAAGATCATTCTAAGTATTGTTTGATGTTTCTATTTTAGTCTGGTTTGTATTCCACTAGATTGCTTCAGACTGACAGTAAAGTTTTGTATTTTTTACTTCTTTTATTATAATATTGTGCATGTGTGTTGTAGCACACATGTGGACAGCTTTTGGGAGTTGATTCTTTCCTTCCACCATGTTATCCAGGGACTGAACTCGGGCTGCTGGGTTTGCTCAGCAAGTGCTTTATGTGCCAAATCATCTTGTCAACCAAAGACTGAGAAGTTTATAATGCACAGAAATATATGAACTCATGTTCCTGAAGGCTGAGAAGTCCAAGATGGTGGGGCTACTTCAGATAACAGTCTTTTTATTGCATCATCCCAAGGTAAAAAGGCAAAGAAGAGAGAAGACACAAGAAAAAAATGCATTCCTACAAGAACAGCATTAATTCATTCATGGGTATGAGCCTTGCTGGCCTAATTCCCTCTTAATGTCCCACACTGCACCATGGGAGAAGGTTTTTAATACAGGAACTTACTGTCTAGTGTGACTAAAGGTATCACAAAGGACCTAAGATAAATTTTAAATTACTTGATATATTTTAAAATAGAAAGTTATTAATAAGTTCATTGAAGTAATGGTCATTGATCAAAAGGACACACATAACTTGTTAAGTAAACAAAGTCACTAACCTACATTCTATACACGCAGCTATTCAATGGCATAAATTTTCCTAACTGGGTCAAAGTTTTATTACAGAGAGGTAAAGAACAAGCAGAAACAAGAGGGTGAAAACTAGAGAATAAATTGAGTAATCCTACTGGGCATCTCCAGACTGCCAAAAAAAAACCCCAAGTATTGCACAGGTAATGATGAAGAAACAAACAGCAATGAGAAAGAGGAGCAGATATTGTAGAATATACATTGCATATTTTATTTTATTTATAAGGCTTTTTATTATTTTAACTCTTATTTTTTATATCTTCATATAGTGTTTGCAGTTATTTCTTGAATTTAATTTTTAAAAAAATCTTAGAAGATAAATAATATGGGATTCTTATCCTTCTTGTAAACATGAGTAAATTTGTATGTAAGAAATTTAATTAGACATGATGGAGCCAGATAACATGTTGCACTGGTAAAGGATGAATCTCACCTACAAGTCTGGAAACTCATTCTAACCTTTGTGATTTCAGAATAGGTTACACCAAACAAACAGGCCTCTAGACAACTATTGATTGAGATACAGCAAGCTGTGCATATGAACCAAGGTAAGAGGTGCAAGAATTATGAAAGATCCAGACATAATCAACAGGGCACATTTCCTCCTTGTCCTTCTACACTTCGAATTCACAAACATGTTGTCTTAAACCAGACTGACCACAAAAAAAAAATGACAGAACTCACTGGTCATTTATGCATCTATTTGTTTTCAAATCTATGCAAGTTCTGATTTTATGAGAATACAAGAGATCTGCTTTATAAACATTGTGCTTCTTCCTCTTTCTAAATAGAATCTCTCAATTTGTCATTAACACCTTAGAATGCTTGTAAAAATTCACCTATTTTGCTTTTTGCAGATGTACTCTGAGAACTAGTAGAATTTTGTAGCTTTCAGGAATATTGAGACATAGTTATTATTTCAGATTGTGTAGCTCATATTTGTAAATCATATACAGTCTTACTTATGCAGTTAAAGAAAAACTGTTGACAAATCATCATGTGTATCAGAAATTATCATAATTTCAGTAGCCTCTGCAAAATAAGTAAAGAAATTTAATGTATATAATCACACATACACACAGATCTCACACAAACACACATGAACTGTTCTGGCTCTTTGATCTCTTACATATTAACCATGTCTGTAGATGTATTTTGATATTAAAGAATATAGCATCTTAAAATTGATGCTGCTATTGTGTCTCCAAATGGAGAGTAAATGCAACAGGAATTTTTCCATATTTTTAATATTGTAGTGTCACTGACATCATTATCCACTGGTCATGTTAATCTCAAAATTCACAACATATTTGTATGATCTATATAATACAAAAGTGTTCAAAGATGTGATAATACACAGCTTGGTTTGGGTATTTATTATTGGATTATCATAATGTGCATCAGCCTTAAAGAATCTAATCTTGAGAAGAATATATATTTATTTCTTTTTCTAATATTGTATCAGAGAGTGTGTTGGATGTGGCTGAGTGGAATTCTCTCTGCACTTCTGGGTTTATGGAAACACTTTCTGGCAGCTAGCCAAGAGAAAACAGAAAAGAAAAAAGGCATAAAGGAGACTTAGAAAGAGTTTCTTTATATACATATTTCAAGGGCTTGTCTTCTTATCCATAATAGCCATGGAAACAAAACAGAAGTGACTATAAAGTGGAGAAAAATTAATTCCAAGGAAGAAAGCATCCTTTTCTAAAAGATAACAACAAACTGTTTCATTGATTTGTATGCGTTTCTTCGTTTTGTGTATTGGCTGTGAAACGTCATTACTTGAAAAAGGACTTTGAACTGTTAATCTATCTTATAAACCTGATCAAAGTGAGAGCTTTTGGGTTTGATTCTCTGTGTGTGTGCGTACACATGCACACGTGTATGTGCATACGTGTGTCTGATGCATGCGATATTCTACAGATGTGTGTTTACATGTGATTTTTGAATTGTCTTTAGTGTTATTGATTCCTTGTCATATTCTTTCCCTACTCTTCCCTCTTCTCCACACTCCAATCTATACAACTATATCTGCACAATTATTCCCCTTTGTCCTTTATATATACATTTTATCTTCTTCCCTTCCCTCATGGATAGGCAGGCTATAGGTCCTAGAAGAGAACCCATCTATTAAATGAGTACAGTACCAAAATGTTCATCAATGACTTGTACCCATAGATTACTGCATCTCTCCACCATCATCAAAGAGCTTCCATGCTTGTAGATGGTGATTCCCACAGAGAGCCATAACTGACCAATAGGAATGTGATTACAGAGAATACAGAAGAATCAACTCAAATGCAATGATTGTATTGCATAAAACAGATGGTTGGACCAATGAAATTGAATCAAAGAATGTGACATAAATATATACACCTATATACACCTGATTTTTGACAAAGAAGCCCAAGTCATACAATGGAGAAAAAAAATATTTTTAACAAACGGTGCTGTCATAACTGAATGTCTACTTGTAGAAGAATGCAAATAGACCCATATCTACTGCCCTTCATAAAACTCAAGTCCAAATGGATCAAAAACCTCAACATAAATCCAGCTTTGAATGCACTGGAACAGAAGACAACTTCTCAAAAAGAACACTAGTAGCAGAGCTAGGACCTCTGCATCCAGGATCCAGGCACACCTGCATATGGGACCTCCGAAGGAGTAGACTAGAGTCAGAGACCTTTGTAGGACCAAGCCCAAGCCAGGGACCTCCACAGGAGGCAACAAAGAAAGTGCAAGCCAAGGAAATTAAAGAAACATAAATCACGAGAAGACGATCAGGAACCACAAATGCAAGCATAAACAGCAGAATACAAGAGTTGGAAGAAAACATCTCAAGCGCTGACGATACAATAGAGAAAACAGACTCATCAGTCAAAGAAAACACTAAATATAACAAAAGCTTAACACATTAATCCAGTAAATATGGGACACCATGGAAAGACCAAATCTAAGAATAATATGTGTAGAAGAAGCTCAACTCAAAAGCAAAGAAAATATATTTAACAAAATCATAGAAGAAAACTTTTCTAACCTAAAAAGAGATATGCTTATAAAGATAAAAGAAGCTTACAGAACAACAAATACACTGGATTAAAAAAAAATAAGACCTCTTGCCACATAATAATCAGAACACTAAACATACACAATAAAGGAAGAATATTAAGGGTTGCAAAGGAAAAAGGCCAAGTAACATATAGAGGCAGACCTATCCAAATTACACCTGACTTCCCAATAAAAACCAGAAGGTCCTGGTCAAGTGTTATGCAGACATTAAGAGACCACAGATGCCAGCCCAGACTACTATACCCAACAAAACTTTCAATCGCCATAGAAGGACAAAAAAAGATATTCCATGACAGAACCAGATTTAACCAATGCCAAGCCATAAACCCAGACCTACACAAAGTACTAGAAGGAAAACTCCAACCCAAGGAAGTTGGCTACATCTACAAAAACACAGACAATAGATTATCTCACAGCAGCAAATCCCAAAGAATGGAAAAACACACAAAATAACATCACCAACAATGAAAGCTAAATTAACAGGAGGTAGCAATCATTGATCATTAATATGCCTTAATATAAATGGACTCAACTCACCTATAAAAAGATACAGCCTAACAGATTGGATACAAAAACAAAATGCATCCTTCTGCTTCATACAAGAAACACACCTCAACCTCAAAGAAAGACATCGCCTCAGTGTAAAGGGTTGGAAAAAAGTTTTCCAATAAAATGGACTTATAAAATAGCTGGTGTAACTAACCTAATATCTAACAAAATAGACTTCAAACTAAAATCAATCAAAAGACACAAAGAAGGACATTTCACATTAGTCACAGGAAAAATCCATCAAGAGGAGATCTCAATACTGAACATCTATGCCGCAAATACAAACACAACCTCATATGTAAAAGAAGCAATTTTAAAGCTTAAATCACACACTAAACCCCACACACTAATAGTGGGTGACTTCAACACTCCACTTTCACTACTAGACAGGTCTTTCAGGGAGAAAATTAACAGAGAAATAAGGAAACTAAGAGATGCTATGACTCAAGTGGACTTAACAGACATCTATAGAACATTCCATCTAAACATAAAGTTAGCACTTCATGGGACCATCTTCTTAGCACCTCATGGGACCTTCTCAAAAACTGACCATGTACTTGGTAACAAAATAAACCTCAACAGATAAAAAAAATTTGGAATAACCCCATGTGTCTCATCAGATCACCATGTCTTAACATTCGAATTCAACAGCAATATTAATTCTAGAAAGCCCACAAACATATGGAAATTAAACAATGCTCACCTGAAGCATAATGGGTCAAGGAAGAAATAAAGGGAGAAATTAAAGACTTTCTAAAATTCAATGAAAATGACCACACAACAAACCCAAATTTATGGGACACAATGAAAGCAGTGTTAAGAGGAAAGTACATAGCACTAAATACCTACATCAAGAAGCTGGAAAAATCCCATACTTGTGAATTAACAGAACATTTGAAAACTTTAGAACATAAAAAGCAAACACACCCAGGAGAACTAAGTGGCAGGAACTAATTAAATTGAGAGCTGAAATCAATAAAATAGAAACAAAGAAATAATACAAAGAATCAATGAGACTAAGAGTTGGTTCTTTGAGAAAAATCAAGAAAATAGACAAACCTTTGTCCAAGCTAGCCAAAAGACAGAGAAAGAATATCCAAATTAACAAAATCAGAAATGAAAAGGGGGACATAGCAACAGATATGGAGTAAATGCAGAGAATTATTAGGTCATATTTTGAAAGCTTATACTCCACAAAATTGAAAAACTTACAGGAAATGGACAACTTTCTGGACAAATATCAGTCTCCAAAATTAAATCAAGACCAGATAAGCAAATTAAATAGACCTATAACTCTAAAGAAGTAGAAATAGTCATCAAAAGTCTCCCAACCAAAAGAAGCCCAGGACCAGATGGTTTCAGCTCATAATTCTACAAGATTTCCAAAGAGCGAATACCAATACTCCTCAAATTGTTCCACACAATAGAAACAGAAGGAATATTGCCAAACTTTTTATGAGATTAAAATTACCCTATACCCAAACTACATAAAGACATTACTAAGAAATAGAATAACAGACCAGTTTCACTCATGAACATTGATGCAAAAATACTCAATAAAATACTGGCAAATCAAATCCAAAAACACATCAGAAACACCATCCAACATGATCAAGTCGGCTTCATCCCAAAGATGCAGGGATGGTTCACCATATGAAATTCTGTCAACATAATCCGCTATATAAACAAACTGAAAAATAAAAAGCACATGATCATCTCATTAGATGCTGAAAAAACTTTCGACAAAATAAAACATCCCTTCATGATAAAGTTCTTGGAGAGAGCAGAGATACATACCTAAACATAACAAAGGCAATATACAGCAAGCCAACAGCTAACATCAAACTAAATGTAAAGAAACTCCCAGTGAATAACTTTGACATCATTAATAACAGTGAAAACTAAAATATATTAAATCTCCAATTATCAGAAATTGGTTTAAGGTAATGGTTCATGCAACAGAAGAGTATGCAATAATTTAAGAAAATCTTGTAAATACTTACTGATATTGGAGGTTGGTTTCGCCTATAAAAGTAAATGTAGAATGTATGGCTTGAGTTTCTATCAGTGACACACCAAGATCTTACCATGGTCATATTTACATGCTCATATTGATAGTGATTTTGAGTCTTTCTTTTGTGCTTCCCTCTGATGGAAATTGACTGTCTTCAAAAGACAAAAATATTACAATGATATCTGATTAAGGACAAAAGAAACAATTCAGAAACACTCCCCACTCTGCTCCTGTCATGAGCAAGATGCCAAGTTTTTGCCAACCCACCATCTTTTGTCATTGGAGAACTGGAGCACAGGACATGGCATGGTTGAGTTTCTTCAAGTCCCGATTGATCCTATGCCTGCAGCATTCCCAGGCCTATGGTTATCTCTCAGCCTGTTGAGAGTCATTTCCTGACTATCGCCTAGTTCTTTAAATGCTGGCCTTACCTATTGGATACATAGTGATCCAAACTACTCTGTAGCTAGCAGCATGTAACAGATGTTCTGAAGGATGGTGCTAAACACTGCTGCTGTAGTGTTAAACTTTCCTTGTATTTTGTGAGACACACTTTTAACTTATTTTCAGAATGAAGAAAAAAATGGCAAATCTGCTAACCTTTCTCTTTACTTGGCACCAAATCATCTGGTGTATTTGACATTTCCCACACATGTCATTTTCTGTAAGTTGTTAAAACAATTTCTATCCAGTCACTTGCCAAAGGGAAATCAGTGTGGACAGTTGCTTCTCTGTTCCAGAGCTCCTGGAGGACAGGAAGACATCCTTGTGGTTCAAAAACAGCTACAAGGTGGCATATTTTTATAGAATAGCTGAAAAAAATGTTTCTTCGGTTTAAAGATGCTGAACTAAATGCAGAATTGTTTAATATATTTATACTATGTATCTTTTACATCATGTATCTTGATCCCATTGATTTCCCCATCCCTTGGCATCTGCTCTCTGTCCCTGCACACCTTACAAATAAAACAAAATTCAAGTAAAAAGATAAAAAGGAGGGAAACTTAAAAATCTCATCATGGAAGCTGTGGTGTGACAGTGAGTCATGCCATGAACCCCTTTGTCCATTTGTCTTTACTTGCAAGTGTTCACTTCAAAAGGTCAGTGGTTTGGTTTGAGGTCTCTGGCTTCTACTACCCTATGGATGCTGGGCCCTCATTAGGGCTCCCCCCGGATGTCCTGTTGTTGCCCTGTGTTGTGGAGATCCTGCTGCTTTGGGTCTACAGTTCAGATTCCTTTATGAGCGCCACAGATCATAGAGGGGTAGATGATGGGGCAGGCTAACACATATCCAACTTTTTTAAAGTTCACTGATTACTTACATTATCTAGAGAATAAGGAATTATATTTTCCAATATTAAGGGTTTTAACTTGAATTACTGTAACTATGATAAGAAAATGGTCCCATATTTCTTGCCCCCACTTTTTATTTTTTTTTTTTACAAAATAAGCATTTCTAGAAGATAGAAAGCAACAGAAAGAATTCAAATACTACATTAAAATATACTAAAATGTAAAACAACCTGATTGACTATGAAGTACTATACCGAAATAGTCATAAATAAATTGATTTGCATCATTCTTACAATAAAAATGATATAGTGTGCATTAGGAGACCTGAAGAGACTCCACAGATATGTTCAACTCAAATGTGACCTTGCTAAAATCCAGGCCCTCTCTGAGCTAAATAAGGTTGCCCAATCACACCTTCTACACCATCTTTAATCAGTCCATGAGTATTGGTTAAGTGGGGCTATGTAAGCCCATAACAATGAAAGCTTGGGCTTGATAATCTATCATGAAAATTTTGCTCCGAAATGTGTTGCTACATACTTGTACATTTTAAAACACAAAGTTGCACCCGAGATGAAAGCGTGTATAACAAACTGCTCCACCTTTCTGTTTACAGCCACTTACCATCTCAATATGCTTCACTTTCCATGAATTCATTTATTCTTTCATTCATTTACAGTGTGATAATATAACTATAAAATCATCATTTGCCTGTTTTGAATAACCCAAAATAGCAAATAATTTAAAAATCACTTCCACTTGACTTTGGAATCTATTGCAGGCACTGTTTTTCCAGAAAATTTACCTCATAATTACGTTGTGCGAGAGTGAAATGAGTTTCTATTTCAAATTCACACTGAATTCTGACTGCTGGGTGATGAGGGGAAGCCACCCAGGGCTCAAATATTTGCTATGTTGCCATGGATAATTAGGATTGATTTTCTGTGTCTTTTATTCTAAATTTGGTATCACTCTTGCCAATACAGGTTCTTGTCTGTTTTCATATAAACTTCTCACAGTCTTACTTTTGCTTTGCAGAGTCATCAGTGTGTGTGTGCTCTGTGGAAGCTGTGTTTCTCATACTCACTGAAAGCAATAAACCCTCTGTTTCTGGCAGAGTTACCTGTCACAACACAGAAGTAGGAAATTCTTTAGAAAGAGAGCTCTTACTTTTGCAATACTTGTAAAGCATTATTATTTAAAAACAATTCTATTCATCTCCCCAAACTTTCATCATAAATAAAACTAAGTCATACTAGCCTAGTGCTCTTAGAGGGCGTGGGGTCTACCTAGCTCATTGGTGAGCACATACCTACAGCATGTACAAGGTCATGAGTTCAAGCACTGCAAGAATTCTCTTCTTGTTTAGTGAACTAGGAAATTCACTGATTGTCATTTACTATTAAGACTTTGAGTAGCTCATACACTGCCTGCTTAACTCACATTATTCATTTGTATATTTTCTCCCTGGTCAGTCCATTCTACCCTATCCATTGATGTTCTTTTGTTTACTTATTACTAATGACTGATTGATTTTGACGCTGTGGAATTCACATTATGCATCCTGATATCACTTCTTTAACCATCCCTAAATGTCTGCCCTCTTCCCTTGTGACCTCTTCCTCATAAACAAAACAAAATTTTAAATAAGCAACCAAAAACCAACCAAACAAACAAATTCTCAATGTGAAAGCTGTAGTGTGATTTGGTGAGCCACACAGTATACCTGCTAGTACATGATCTTTCCTTCTAAGTGTTCATTGCTGTGAGTCATTGGTCTGGTTTGAGGCCGCTGACTTCTGATGCACTATTGATAATGTGATAATATGTCCTCACTGGGGCTCCTCATGAATGTCCTGCTGTTGTCCTGTGTCATGGACATCCCAATGTTTTGGATCTGTAGCTTTCACTTCTTTACAATGCTCTTGCAGTTCATTAGTGAGGTAGATGTTGGGTGGGCAAGCTCGTAGTCCTGGTTCTGGGCCTGGGCGGTCAATAGCTTTCCCTCATTGTCACTACCCAAAGAAGCTCTCCAGCACTGCCCCAGCTAGCTCATCCAACATAGTAGGCAGCAAGGAGTGGGCGAGTTCTCCCGCTCTCATGCCCTCAGGTCCAGCTCACCCATACTCACACACACCACCAGTGCTAACTCAACCATCTTGCCCAGGCAAGGTGCAAAGCCTGCTTTCCCACATGCGCAGCTAGTAAGGGGCAGGATTAACTCTCACACTCTCATGACCCCAGGGCAGTTTCCCCACCTGTTACAGGTGGCAGGGGGCAGGAGGAGAGCGCATCTTTCCCTCCCCCTTGTCACCACATGCTTGTTGTAGGAGACCACTTGTTTGTTCCTGGTCACTTAGACTCCTGAAATGATCACACAGAAACTATTATTTGCAATACTGTTTGGCCAATCATGTAAGCATAATGTTAGCTAGCACTTACATCTAGAATTGACACATTTCCATTTATATTTTACCATGAGGTTTGTGGCCTACTGGCCAGGTTCCAGCTCATGGCTTGCATCTTCCTCTTCTGGTGTTTCCATGGCATCTCCCCCTGCTGGTTCCATCTAGCCTCTCCTCTTCTATCTGCTTGGAACTCCTGCCTTGCCCTATTCTGCTAAGCTGTTGGCCAAAATAGATTTATTCACTAACCAATAAAAGCAACACATAGACAGAAGGACATTCCATATCACGTACCAGTAGGGGGTTGGAGTCAGCGTTGTTGCTCTGAGTCCCTAGGGGCCTCCTCACCTTAAACCTCAGCCCCACCAAAAGGATCAGTTCTACTCTGCCACCCAGACGATGCTTAGGATGCTGCAACTGGTAAAGAACAGAGCCAGCTCTCCCACCTACTATAGGTGGTAAGGGGAAGGGGAGGGAGTGTTAGGTGTTTTAATTGCTATGATCAAGTCAAGTTACAAAAGGAAGTTTATTTTGGCTTATTCTTCCAGAGAGTAAAAGTTCATAATTGTGGGTATAGTATAGTAGCAGCGGCCAGAGCAGAGGGCTCAGGGACTATATTTTCTTTTCTTTTATATTATTTAAAACAATTTTTAAATTTAAATATATTTTGATCATACTCTTCCCATTTCTCATATCCTTCCAGATTCTCTCCTTTCTCTACTCACCTAACTTTAAGATTTTCAAAAAAAAAAACAGCAAAAAACAAAAGTCCAATATAACAACAAAACCCCTACAAATCAAAGAAACATAACAAAACCACAGCCATAAAGAAAACAAGAAGAATAGCAAAAATAAACCACCTATCTATTATATGTTGGTTAACTACTCCTGGACATGATTTGTGTCCCAAAATGGTTGATATTCCAAATGTCTCTCCAGTGGAGAAAATTGATTCCCCCTTCCTAGCAAGTATGAGTGACAGTTTAGTTGTAAAGAGTTACCCTAATGACCAGATTTTCATTCCTTTATTCATTCATTCATTTAGTATTTAGAAATATGGGAAAATAAAATATAATAAGATTAAACAAAAACTATCACTTTAATGATAGTTTGGACAACACCAACCAACATAAGTGATGTGGAATGCACCTCAGCATGCTGTGAGTAAGATTTATTACCATTGATTAATAAAGAAGCTGTTTTGACCTATGATAGGACAGAATATAGCCAGGCAGGAAATCCAAACAAGGATACAATGAAAAAGAAGATGGAGTTAGGGAGACACCATGTAGTCATGGAAGGAGCAACATGCCAGGGCATCACCATGTTATGTGATGATACATAGATTAGAAGAAATGGATTCATGTAATTGTGAGAGATGGTCAGTAATATGCCCAAGCCATTGGCCAAACAATTAAAGTTAATATTAAGACTCAGAGTGGTTATCATATAAGCGGCTGTGGGAACAGGCAGACTGCATAAACATTTCCAAGTACATGTGGCTCCTAATTTGGAATGAATAGACAGAACCAAGGACAGTTTTCTGATTGTATCCTTTGATGTGGGAGTCCCCTCTATGTGTTGCTTTTCTTGGTTAATGACTAAAGAAACTGCCTTGGCCTGATAGGGCAGAACTTAGGTAGGCAGAGAAGACAGAACTAAATTCTGGGAGGAACAAAGCAGAGACAGAGAGAGATGCCGTGTGTCTGCCAGAGACAGTCACTGGGAATTTTACCCAGTAAGCCACCGCCACGTGGCAATACACAGATAAATAGAAATGGGTTAAATTAAAATGTAAGAATTAGGCAATAAAAAAACTAGAGCTAATGGAACAAGCAGTGATTTAATTAATACAGTTTCTGTGTGATCATTTCGGGGCTAAGCTAGCCGGGCGGCTGGGATGAACAAGCAGCCTCCTTGCAACAGTCCCTCATGTAGGTCTCTGTACAGAGATGTCACAGAATTTGGCTTGAGCACAGTATGGCAGATTCCCACCATGGAAATTTCTAAGCCACTCAGTGCATTGCATGGGGGATTTAGCTTTAACTCAAACAGACGGAAAAAAAGGATTCATGGACAGCATGCTATAAACAGCTTGGTGGCAGCACGGACCCACTGCATCCAAGAGTGGTGGTGACCCCCCTTCCACCATGTTGGAAAGCTGAATGGGGCATCCAGGGCTGCTTCCTTGGTCCTAGCCATACCTACTTAACATTTTAAAAACTCACCTGGTCAAAAAAGGATGATAAGTATAAGAACATAATCTATCAAAAAGACCTCTGATTGGGTCACAGTGTGTTTGATAAATGTACATGGGCTTTGAAGAGAAAGGATAGAAGATAGACAGAGTCATAAATAAAAAAATAATTTAAGAATAATATACTGAAGTCCTTAAAGGAGAAATAGAGTAAAAAAATAAAATGGGTCATGGAGAAATGGAAAATACACAGAGTCCTTATTATGCATATATACTACTGTGTTTTCTTTGAATTTTTTGAATTTGTTAATTAGATATCTGCAGAGAGACATTTGATTATGGGAACTGCTAAGCCAAACCAGTATAAATGTATCTTGACTTCAAAATTTTGGTCTAAAAGTATGTTGCTTTGGAAAAGAGGTTCTGCTTTCATTCCCACAGAAGATAAAAAGCTGTGGATTCCTTTTAGGCTAATATGGTAAGATTGAGCAAGACCCAAGAGGTCTCAAGTTGGAGCAATGACCCAGGTGATCCAACATCCAAAATAGTTTCAAGGCAACTGGCTGAGATGATGCAACCTCACAGATGCCTACAGCCATGATTTAAGCACAATTCTAAATTTTCTTAGAATCCCCATAAGTTCCAAGTGCCCCTAGTCAACAGGAAATAGTATTAAGAAAACTAAGCCCAAATTCTCCAAATATTTCCTATAAATGTTTGTTTTTATTTAAAGGGGGTAGGTGATGAATGGTTAATGGTCATGGTCAATCTCTTTCTAAAAGAAGAAAAAGAGATATGATATAGAACTTAGGAAAAAGAGTAGATTATTAAATCTCAATCCTTAATCTAAAAAATAACTTTAATCTCAAAATACTTTACATTGGTATGAATTTTGGTTTATTAATACAAATTAAAGGTCAATTTTGTTACACTGTATGAACGTTTCTACTCTTGTTTAAGGTATCTTGTTTATATAGCTCATTAAAATGTAATATATAGTTAAGAAATTAAATTAATAGTCACTTGTAATATTCTAACTTTTAGTTATGTTAGTCAGGTTTTCTAGGTATGCAGACAAATATTTCAAATAGATAGGCAATCTTCAATTGCTTCAAAGACCTACAGATTAAGACATTTAAAATGTCTTTAGAACTTAGACTTTTCTTGACAATGAGACACATTTGCTCCTGGTGAACCAACTACTTTAAGAGGATGATGGGCATCAACAAGGCTCGTTATGGAGTTTGCTTTCGATGTGGCAAGACTAGAAATTTGAGCAAGAAATTGTTCTTGCTTCAACTGCTTGTGAATATAATGTATAAACGGAACATGCAGGACCCACAGGAAATGATGCCTGAACTTTGCCAAAACAAAGTGGGACAGTCCTTCAGGGCTCTTGCTTCATCAAAGAGTCTGCTAGACACTCCACAGGGCACAAAAGAAAGTGACTGATGAGTTTTGCCAGGAGGCAGGACAGTCCTTCAGGCCTATAGACTGAATATGGATGCTCCAATATTACAGAAGAACTTTGGGTGACTGTCCAGGCAGCCAGATGTTTCTGTCATTTTTAGAATTTCGGAAGTTGTTTACAATGCACATCCTGTTTACTTAGGTATTACTATAGCCTTCTGTGGTTTTGATGGAGTTGAAGACTAGATACTTATAATTATACTTTTCCTTAGTTATGATAAAAGATATATTAGTTATAAAACTTTAGACTCACAAAAGTAGAATAGATGACAGAGTATTTTCTCTAATTTTGTCAGATACAAATAGACTAAACATTGTAACTGTAATTCTTACTTGATAACTGTTTTGTTATATGTAATTTTCCTATGTTAAAGTTAAAACCTTCCTTTTAAATTAGATCTAAAAGGGGAGATGTTGTAGGATTTTTTCTGTATGCTGTGAATATGTGTTTCTCTCACTGGTTGATGAATAAAGCTATTTGGGCTAATGGTCAAGCAGAGTAGAACCAGGCAGATAATTCAAATACAATACAACGACAAAGAAGGTGGAGTTTATGAGATGCATGTAGTCACAGAAGGAGTGACTTGTCAGGGCATCACTGGTAAGCCACGACCATGTGGTGATACATGGAGTAGTGGAAATGGGTTAATTTAATTGTGAGAGCTAGTCAGTAATGTGTCTAAGGCATTGGCCAAACAATTATAATTAATATAAAGCCTCAGAGTGATTACCTTATAAGTGACTGCGGAACTAGGCAGAACACATGAAAGCTTCCTCCTACACAGAAGCAAAAGAGTCCCTGAAAAGGCAGAAGAAACAGAGACTCACTCATTCATTGACTCAGGATTCCCATTAAAACACTATACTAGAAGCCATAATACGTATGCAGAAGACCTGGTGTAAGCCCTGTGCTTTGGTCTCTGTGAGTTCGTATGTGCTTTGCTCATGTTGATTTGGATGGCCTTGTTCTCCTGATGTTTTGCTTCCCCTCTGATTCTTACACTCTATGATCCCCTCTTTTGTTCTCTGAGGCTCAGGGTTCTCTGAGCCCTTGGGGGGGGGAATTTGGTGGAGACATCCCATTTAGGGCTGAGAGTTCTGAGATCTCTCACTCTGCAAGCTCTCTGGCTGTGGGTCTCTGTATTTGTTCCTATCTACTGCAGGAGGAAGTTTTGAGAGACCACATTTTTAACTGTTATCCTGAAGTCAAGAAGATAGGCAGAAAGTAGGTCGAGAGTATGAACACTAACAGCCCATCTCCAGCAACTTACTTCTTCTAGGAAGGCTGAATGTCCATACAGTCTCTCCAGAAAAGCACCATCCACTAGGGACCAAGTGTTCAAATGCCTTGGGAGCATTCTCATTCTAACCCCACACGGTGTAAGCTACACCCCCACACTAAAACTGTTTTTGCTGCTTATTGTTTTGGGGTCTTGGAATTGAACCTTGGCCCAATGCATGTTAAACAGGTGTTTTACCCCTGAATTATATCAAGCTCCATTTTACATACTTAAGAGCTTATTTAAACAACAACCTCAAATGGTTTAATTTTGTGTATTTCAAAGGACAACTTTCCTGTGCAGTGTAAAACATTTTGACAACTGAAATACTATCACATAGACTTATTAGATTTTGCAACTGAAATTAATATTTTCTATACAAGGACTCAACCAATATTACTTTCACTACAGTGTTAATGATTATTACATCTCTAAATGCACTTGAGGGAATGGGAGGAGGGGAGGGAGTGGGAACTTGGATTGGTATTTTTTAAAAAAAAAAATCTAAAAAAAAAGAATTTATTTCCACCATTTTATTTGTATATAGTGTATATTTGTAGGTATGTGTGAATGAATGCTGGTATTTATGAAAGCCGGAAGTGTTGGATCTCTAGGAGTTGAAGTGATAGGTGGTTGTGAACTGCCAGATGTGAGTCCTGGGACCCAACTCAGGTCCTCTGGATGAACAAAGAGTGCTTCTAACCACTGAGCCACTTCTCCAGCTCCCCCAAATATACTTGCTAAAACCCACAGGAATTCACTCATTCATTTATTCAGCATACACTAATGATGGGGTCTGCTTTTGAAAAAATTGGTACCCAGTTCTTGTTATCTGGAATTCTCACCACATGGAGAAGAATTTCTGATATGTGTTTCTGCTATGATGTATTGCCAAATGCTCAAACAAGCAGAATTAATTGAAAGTAGATGGAAGCCTTAGAAAACATCAGTCAAGAATAAACTTTTTCAATTTATAAGTTGGTTTGTCTTACATAGTTGTCACAGGGCAAGAAAACTGACTAGTACAATAGAGACCATCACCGAATTTTGGATAGTAACGAAATATTTATTACACTTCGGCAGAGATCTCAATTAGGCAGGTGAGCTTTGAGACTGAAGGTCACAGCTCCATATTTAAATATTAAAAGCACATGAAATCATATAAAATAAGACATTCAAATTTTCCATTTTAAAAGTAGCATTCATTATAATCTCTTGGTTTTTCTTTCATGTGTGGGAAGAACTCTAAATGGATCCTCAACATTGTGTTTTGAAAGTGAAACTGTACACAGAAAGCCATGTATGTAAAGTGGTCCTTTCCAAACACGTGTATTGTAAGGATAGAAACTTCATGTTGAGTGCTTTACATGACTGTGGGGAAAGGAACCTTCTCCTCATCCTCAGATTTCTCTGTTTTACTGTTGTTTGTTTATTTATTGATTTTTGGGACAGGGACTCCCTATGTAATCTGGCCTCAGACCTACCACCTCTTGGCTTAACCTTTTGGAACTCTCTCTGTAGACCAAGCTGGTCTTGAACTGGCAGAGATTTACCTGGCTCCATCTCTGAAGTGCTGGGATTAAATAAAAGTGTGCACCATCCTTTCCAGTTCATTCTGATTTTTACTTAAGAGTTGAATTGCCATTAGAAAAACCTGTTGAGAATAACTGCAAATACTCACCTCTCAGCATATCACCCAAGGCTCAAAAGTTCTATAAGCAAGTTTATTATTTTTTGGGGGGGATTATTTGATTTATTTATTTATTTATTTTTAGTTTCTCTGGGTAGCCCTGGCTGTCCTGGTACTTGCTTTGTAAACCAGTCTGGTCTCAAACTCAGAGATCCACCTGCCTCTGCTTTCCAAGTAATGTGATTAAAGGTGTCTGCCACCACTGCCTGACAAAGTAAGCTTATTCCTGAGAAGTTTTCAAGAAGATTATCACAGATAGGAAAGTTAACTCTGAATTATAGTAAGCACACAAATACTTATAAATAGGTTTATAAATACCAAATAGGTTTTCTATAGATATAAAATTACATTTTGTATATAAAATTACTTCTTTTATTTTCATAGAAGAATGACATCAGGGCCTGGGATCCAATGGCTAATGACTGCATATTAAGTACATAGATGACAACATGTTTTAGTCAGTGTCTTCAGTCTTACATATATGTATACCTTTGGGTGACACTACATGCTAAAGTCCATATTTTAAAACTCTGGTAAGATTGTGAGGTATACATTATGTAACTTTTGTTTTTGATAATAACCCAAAGAATATTTCCATATTAAATTTTTTTTGGATATGGAAATAAGGTCTCATCTATCAAATAAATTATTATTAATTATAATTTGAACAAAGTAGTTTTAAAGATTCTCTATACCATTATGTCATGAATATAGGTAGAGATGCCCAAATATATTTCAGATCCAGTGACTCTTCCAGCGGTGTGTGCATGTACTGTTTCTTTTCTAGTTCTTCAAGGTTGTTTGTTGTGCTCTGTTTCAATATAACAAAAATTCTTTACTGGTAAAGTCCACTAAAGAGCCATAAAATGCATGTCTACTGTAGCAGACATCCATCTTGGTTTTTACCCTTGCTTTACTCTTTCCAATCACTCTTGAACCATCCAATGACAAGCTTTGAAGCTGTGTAGTCTTCTATCAGTAGAACCGCTTTTACAAATTCATGGTTCTCTTTTTTGTTTTTAATGTATGTAACTGTTAATAGATTTTAGGCTGTTTTAGCCTTAAAAAATCCTGATAACCCTCTTTCTCATCTGGTATCTCATTAGAGAGACAATGTCTTTAAACCCTGGGTGGTAATTCTTAATGTACCACTGTGATGTCTATGAAAGACAGGGCAACATGGAAGTCCATCTACTTCCTTAAGATCATCCAACTTCTGATGATTCGCCAAAACACTTCATCACGTGAGCAGACAATGTAGGCTCCAAGCAGATACAGCAGATCCACATATCTTTGTGAGGGAAGGCTGTGGTACTGATGGACAAGAACAACCCATCTGGAAAACAACCCAACTTGGGATAAACTGTTGCATCATATTTAGGGAAATGTGGACTTTGTGTTCATTGAAGAGGACCTTACTGAGATTAGAGACATGCTGCTGGCCAATAAGGTGTTGGCTGCAGCCCATGCTGTTGCCATCACCCTGGGTTAAGTCATTGTGCCGGCCCAGAACATAGATCTGAGGCCTGAGTAGACTTCTTTCTTCCAGGCTTTAGGTGTCATCATTAAAATCTCCAGAAATGCCATTAATTCTGAGTGATGTGCCGTTGATAAAACTGGAGACAAAATAGGAGCCAGTGAAGCCACACTGCTGAACATGCTGAACATCTCCCCCTACTCCACTGGGTGTTTGACAATGGCAGCATTCACAACCCAGAAGAGTTTGACATCACAGTGTAGACTCGGCATTCTTGCTTCCTAGAGGATGTCCTAAATGTTACGGGAGTTCATCTGCAGATTGTTTTCCTGACTGTTGTCTTAATGCCACACTCTATCACCAATGGGTCCAAGCGGGTCCTGGCTTTGCCTGTGGAGCTTGAGTACACCTTCTCACTTTCTGAAAAGGTCAAGGTCTTCTTGGCTGATCCTTCTGTGTTTGTAGCTGCTGCCCCTGTGGCTGCTACCACCATTGCTTCTGTTGTTACTGCAGCCCCAGTCAAGGTCTCTGACTAATCAACTCAAAGCAACCAGCTCAGTTAGAGAAACATGGAAATAAAAGTTTGCTTCTATTTTTAAAAAAAATCTAATGACATACTAATTCTTTTGTCAATGTTTCAGATTCTATGGAAAGCACTCATGTTATTACTAGACATATGTACAACATTTAATGCCTATGATTTAACTGCTATTTATTTACACTGTGCATTTCAAATGAGTTGTGACATTCTCTTTTCCATCATCTTATTAATAATGTTTCAAGTGTATTATGAAAAAAATAGTTATCTTTAATTATAAGACAACAGATAGTTTCAACTATTGTTGCACAAATGAAAATTCAAAATGAGATTAAAAGATAGTTGGATTAAAAGATAGTTGGGTAAATAGTTAAAATTTGTTCACTTAATACAATTTAAAGTTGCAGTTACTGAAAAGGCAAAAAAATACAATTCTACTCTTGATAGTCACTGGGGACAACCGTGTGAAATGGGCATGCGAAAGAGTAGGAACACCAACGGCAACATGAGCTATGTGTACACAGAGGGCTGGAATGGTTTGGGTTCTGCCTCACAGACTTTTTTCAAAGAGAAGGCATTATATTTTTCATTCCTTCAACTAAAGAACTTTATAAGCAATAATTGACAGGCAGGAAGATATTGAGTTCACCATCAATTTGAGCTACACAGTGAGATCTTATTTCAGGGAAAAAAATCCATCAATCTTATGATCTACCAGGATTCTTTTCTTGAGCTATTAGTGAATAATTACAAAAAAAAAGTTGGATGTGTTTTCAACATAGCCCTAGCTTTGGGCTAGAAGGTTCAAACTCTTTGAAACTGTAGTATTGTGTTGTTCTCCAACTAATATGGTCTCTCAATATGACTAAACTTAGTTCAGCACTCTTAAGAGTCAACTCAGCTGTGAAGATTGAATTTGAAAGTTTCTCATGAGGGAGGGCCCCGTGAATTCCCCTGCTTTGGCTTCTGTATAAGATGAAAACCTTTCCCTGTGGAGGTCTTCCATATAACATTTGTTTATTAGAGAGCTAAAAAAGCTCACTAAAAAATAAGGGGAAATAAAGTTTCTGAGGATGATGAAATAAGTAAGGGTATAAGAAACACTGAAAATATATTTTCTCTCTCCTTTCTCCTCCCTTGCTTTGGTGTGTGGTGTGTATATGTAGGCATGTATTTATGTGGGTACAGGTATGAACTCCAGGGATTCTCTTGTCTGTCTCCATAGAACTGACTGGGATTACAGGTGCATGTCATCAAGTCCAGCTTTTCACAAGGAAGATGGGGATTTGAACTGAGGTCCTTAGGCTTGCATACCTAGCATTTCACCAGCAAAGCCATCTCTCTAGTCTCTGATTTATCCATTTTTTTAAACACGAAGTTATTGATAAACTAAAGACCAGAATTTGGTCATGGTAAATTTGACTGGGATTTTATCTTTCACTTCTTATTTCTCAACTTACAAATTTATGATATATTTAATTGCTCTTGCCATACTCACAGTAACCTCCCAAAGGCAAGCCTACATCCTTACTTGATCTTTTGTCATTATTTGCCATCAGTACAACAACCATACCTTTTACACATCATCATGCCATCCCGTGGCATATGATTTTAGATTTACTTGCATATATTTGATCATTCTTGCTCAGTATCCCTTTAAGATCATTTTTTTATAATTTATATGCTTCACTATCTTGCATCAGATGTCTCCTTTTTTCTCATTTTATCAGTAGCTTCTCAATTTTTTGATTCCATAAGAGTTGCTGAGAATATGAAATTTGTGCACTAATTCCAAGAATATGCCCTTGGGTGCAAACCAAAAAAGTTTCCACACTATTTAAGCTGGTTCACAAGATAAGACGCTTTCCCTTGTTCTATACAATGTTATAATCTTCTCGACAAACCACCAATATGCTAATTCATAATTTTGTACTTTTAGCTAAGATCTGTTTGACCCATATGTCATTCTCATATCCAACTGCCTACTGGGTTCTTCTCATGTCCCTCTGATGTATAGAATTCAGTGTTCAAATGTAACTCGCCTTCCCCTAAACGTGGGTCTGCTTCTTTGCTCTTTATCATACCAAATCAGATCACCACCATCTAATTAGAGCAGAACCATTCCTTTTATCTCCCTCACCTAATCAGTCAGAATGGCTGAGTCTGTCTTCAGGATGTCTATTTTAATATCTCAATTTTTTCCATTCTAGTGATTGTCAACTTTTCCCAAGTTAATATTACTCTCTCTCTCTCTCCCTCTCTTTCTCTTCTCTTCTCTCCTCCTTCTTCCCTCCTTCATTTCTCCCTCTTCATCTCCTTTCCTTCTGTCCTTCCTGCAGCTATGTGCTTATTTTTCCTGACTCTAGACTGTTTTTTTTTTGGTAATCATCACATATTTATTTACTTGTGTGTGTGTGTGTGTGTGTGTGTGTGTGTGTGTGTGTGTTCACAGGTCAGGGTATACCTTGGTGCTTCTCGGTTGAGAGGACACCTTACTGGTGTCCTGTATTCTCTCATTCCACCACATGGATCCTGAGGGTCGAATCCAGTTTATAAAGCTTGGCAGCCAGTACTTGTCCCCATTGAGCCTTGAGCTTTCAGTTTTTAATCTAAGTAAAGTATGTACATTGTAAGCAACTTTCAAAGTTCTAGAATTGACAGAGACATATGTTGCCTGGACAGTCATTCAAATTTCTTCTGTAACATTGGGGCACCTAAATTCAGCCTACAGGCCCACAATACCTGCAGACATTTCCATGAAGCAGGAAATTTGAAAGATTGTTTTGCCTATATTGACAGTTTATCAGTCACTTTCTTCCATATCCTGCAGAATGTCTGGCAGTTTCTTCTGTGGAGTAGGAACCCTGAAGAACTATTGCATCTTTTGCAAAGCCACTTTTTTGTGGGTACTCTATGTCCAGTTCACATACCATACCATCAAACAGTCCAGGCACGAGCAGTTCCTTGCCCAAATGGCTAACCAGTTAAATAGGTATTCTTCAAATCTTCCAGAGACTTTCAGAATTTAAAATGTTTAAGAATTTAGGACATTTCATGACAGTGAGACACCTCTGGTTCTGGCAGCACCAGCTACTCCAAGAGGAAGATGGGCATCAAAGAAACTCCTTTTGGGGTTGGTTATCCATTTAGTCAAGAAACGGCTCTTGCCTGGACTGCTTCACTGGATATGCAGTACCCACAGAGAGATGGCTGCTGAACTTGCTGAAAGGTGAGATGGTCCTTTGGGGTTCCTGCTTCAAGAGTCTGTGAGACATTCTGCAGGACACAGAAGAAAGTGTCTAAACGGTCTTTAAAATTCCCTGATTCATGGAAAAGTCTGCTGGATACTATGAGCCTGTAAGCTGAAGATGGATGCCCCAATGGTATAGAAGAACTTTGGGTGACTGTCCAGGCAGCAAGATGTCTCTGTCAATTCTAGAGTTTTGGACGTTGTTTACAATGTACTTCGTGTTTACTTAGGTAATATTACATCCTTCTGAGGTCTTTGATGGAATTGAAGAATAGATAGTAATAATATAGTTTTTTAGTTATGATAAGAGATAAAGTAGATACAAATACTGTAACTGTAATTCTTGCTTGATAACTGTTTTGTTATATGTAATTTTACTATGTTAAAGTTAAAGCCTTTCTTTTTGTTTAAACAGAAAGGGGGAAATGGTGTAGGAGCTCCTGTTTGTACGTTGCTTTCATTGGTTAATGAATAAAGAAACTGCCTTGGCCTAGTTGACAGGGCAGAACTTAAGTAGGCGGAGGGAGAAGACAGAACTGAATGCTGGGAGGAATAAAGCAGAGTCAGAGAAGCTATGGATCCTCTGCTGGAGATAGATGTCAATTAGAATCTCTGGTAAGCCACTGCCACATGGCGATACACAAATTAATGGAGATGGGTTAAACTAATATGTAAGAGTTAGCCAATAAAAAGTTAGAGCTAATGGCCAAGCAGTGTTTTAATTAATACAGTTTTTGTGTGATAATTTCGGGTGTAAGCTAGCTAGGCAGCCAGGACAAACAAGCAGGCCCTCTCCCTTACAACACACATACATTTTTTAAAAACACTGTGTTTCGAGATCTTTTATGTCTGAATCTGTCCTATTGTGCATCTGAAATCCTTTTCTTATAGGGAACATTTTAAAATGGTAAGCAGTGTTGTTGCTGCAGCCCTGGATGCTGGCTCTACCTCTCTTGGCATTTCAATCTGGAAGAGGTATATTTACCACCATCTCTGGGACTGCTGGGTGGAAGCCTTGCTCACCATCTCAACTCTGGAAAGCACTGTGTAGCACATAAACCCTTTTAGTATGAGTAAAAACTAAATCTGCCATGCAGCATGCTGATCAGCCGGGAATTGTCTTCATGTATGGCAGCAGGAATCTGCCATGCTCCGCTACCTGTACATACATAACAGAACTGATCCTGCTGCATGCCCAAGTGGGAAGTGCTGAGTTGCAGGCATCCTCACTGCTATGTTCCTCCTGACTCCAGGCCACACGGGGTAGTCCCAGACAGTTGGGTGCCAGATACTATGGGCCTGTAGGCTTAAGATGAATGCCCTAATGTTACAGAAGAAATTTGGGTGACTGTGCAGGCAACAAAATGTCTCTGTCAATTCTAGAACTTTGGAAGTTGCTTACAATGTACTTCCTGTTTACTTAAGTAATATTATTTCCCTTCTCAGGTTTTTGAAGATTTAAAGACACACAGTTATAGTTATAGTTGCCCTTAATTATAATAAAGGATAAATTAGATACAAACTTTAAACTCACAAAGATAGAATAGATGATAGAATATTTTCCTTAATTTGCCAAATATAAATGAACTAAATATTGTAATTATAATTCTTTCTTGATAACTGTTTTGTATATATAATTTTACTGTGTTAAAGTTAAAACCTTCCTTTCTAATTAGACAGAAAAAAGAAAGATGATGTGTGAAGTCCTTCTTGTATATGTATTGCTTTTACTGACTATTGGATAAAGGAGAATAAAACCAGGTGGGAAATCCAAACAGAGATATATAGAGAGCAGGAAGAGTCAGGGAGACATCACATAGCTGCTGAAGGAGAGAGATGTTGGAAACTTACCAGTAGATCACAGTCTCATGGTGATATACAGACTAATAGAAATAGGTCTTCCCATGTAGAATTTCACATGTGACTATCACCAAAAATCAGAGTGGTGGGAAAAAAGAGAAAGCACATGTTCCTGAGGTTTGACCCTAAGGAGACCATTTTGTGTGTTGCTGGAAGGTTTCCTTGGGAGCAATGACTCTGGACCTGCATACATAGGTGGGCGTGTAGTCATAGCTACTAAACTGTCTACGCTGATCTATGAAAAGTCACATAAAAGGCCTTCTTTGTTCAGAAACTACTCAATCTGGAAGATGATCTTTCTGTGGTTTTCCACTACTTGTAGCAGAAGTTTTATCTTTTAGCAAAAAGCATTCAAATAATATGTCCTTGGAAGAAGGGGGGGGAAGGAAATAAATTCTACATCCCAGTGAGGAAGTCAGAAATCTTGAAAAAGGAATGCGACAGAAGTGCTGGGAAAGAGTGAGCATCATGAGCAAAACTGTGTCTTTTTCTAAAGACTTTAACTCACCTTTCGCGGAGAAGTCATAAAAGAATGAGGGGAAAAGCCTCTCTTTCTGCTTCTCGGTGATTTCAAGTTCTTTCGTGGGAGTTTTCTGATATTTTAGTAAATAAGTATGGGCCCTGGATTCTCCACTATGGCCAGGATCCTACTTGCCCAAAAAGCAAGGACAGATGATAAAATTACAAGCCAGAAGACATAAAAAGTCCTTGAAGGTCATCTGCCCCTATTTATAAATGAGAAAAAAAAATTATATTAGTCCAAGAATCCACAAGGCCTATTTTTTTTAAAAAAAAAAATGCAAACAGAAGTTGCTATCTCAGTCATTCTCTGAGTACTGGCTCCACGGAAATTTGAAAAAGCTTCTCTGGCATACATACAGAGGCTCATCTGCTTCCAGAAGACTAACCCAGCCAGTTTTAGGACCTCCATGGGTCCTTTTGCACTGGGCTCACAATCACAGTGATCTCAAATGCAGGCTGGACGTTGTTTCTGAATTAGGTCACACACAGCTGTAGCTCCTCACAGTACTGAAAGCGTGTCATTGTGTCACTGTAAACTCTTGCCTTTCCACACACACGTCACTGCTCACAGTTCAAATCAAGCTTTCTGCATCTTCCACCCGCACCTTTCTGTGTATCCTCTAAAGGGACATCCCAATGTTCTTCTCAAAAGGCAAATGTAATAACCACCCGTCAATGCATTTCCACTGAATTCAGAGTAAAGCCAATAACCTTGAAGAGTGCCTACATGGAGCTATGTAAAGATGTAATGTGAACATTGCCTATTGTGAAGGCTGAAGTAAGAAATGTGTCCCTGTAGTCTCATGGTCCTTCTTTGGTATGTCTGTTTGAGAAAGTTTAGGAGGTACGATTTGGTACCATCTTGGCACCATCTTGACAGAGGCCCTGTGGCTACATTGCTGCTGTCATGGAGGGGACAGAGCCCAAGGAACCCACACCAACCAAATCAGTACAACATTACCAGTATTTTATGTGTCTTAGAGTGTACCCACCGGGAGATGCGAAATACAGCAAATTCATGGTAAGAGCGTAGGAAACCACTCAGCAATAAGTAACTCGAAGGAGCACTGATGACTTCTGGACCCAGCATCCTTATGTCTTAGAAACTTCTGCCTGTTGAATTGGACATGTTAGAAGTGATGAAAGTGGTTCATTGAACTTCAGAAGGTTTTCTACTTAGCTATTTTATTTATATAAAAACTGAAAAAAAACCACACACATAGAGAGAAAATTAGAATTGAAATAATCACTCATTTTCCTGCTCAAAGTGAAGAATTGTTTTGGGAAAAAAAAACCCAACAAATCAAACCTTACACGACTTGTACCTGACTTTAGTTTTCTAACCAGACAGATTTTATTCTCACAAGTGTGTTCCATTGCCATAGAATTATTAGACAAATCTGTATAGATGCTGTATAAGAATCAACACAGGGTTTGCATCAAGAACTTGCCTTACTTTCAAATTGTTTCAGTTTGATTCTTGCTGCTGCCTAAATGCTCGAATCTGGGGAAGCTGAGCCAGGGGCACGATGACTTTCCAAACACCTGTAGGATTTAGAGACTCGCCTGAGTTTACTTGACCACTAGTTTTGCATTTGCTCCTAACTAGTGTGAAATTTTGAACTTAAGTCCTCATGTCCTGCTAACTTTCATGATAAGCAGCTGTCAATTAGACAGCTTTGAAACTTGTTACCCTGAAAGGGTAAGGACACAAGGTCAACACATTTGCTCCCTTGGGATAAATGCTGCCCAGAAGACACCAAGCATGTCAATTGTGGTAAATCCATCCTTATTACCATAAAGCAACACTTCATCCAAAGAAACTGTCTAAATAAACTAAATTGCCATTGAAAATCTATTAGCAATGCCACATATGCTCTCTAAAATTGAGTTTTGCCCTTATTTAGCTTTGACTCTGGTTCTGGGCTCCTCACACTTCTTAGAAGGTTCCATACAGACTTGTGTTGGAGTGCACGTTACCTTAAAAATTATCAGTGAGCTCTCACCAACATTTCTATTATTTCAGAATATTTATTCAAAATGTTTATTTTTCTAAATTTAAGCATATTTAATATGCACAGGCAATTAAATCCTTTAATATCATTTTCTAATGGACTGACTATAATGAGTTTATTCTGTAGGAAAACAAATGGAAACATTACAAACCAGTTCATTTCTGTTTATATGGCCTATAAGAAAGATTTATTTGAGGTAAAGAGAAATTGCCTTCAGAGAATTGGTGAATGAGTTTCATTTTCAGTATAATATCAGAAAGATAATAGTAATAGTTACATCCGAAGGCCTTTTATTGGGGTAAGAGAATTCATAAATTTTTCCAATTGGATCTTTTTCTTCATGAATGACAAAGATCTGTGAAATGCTACTTTTGCTGTCACATTCTGCTGACTAGACACCTAAATTTTTTTTCAGCCTAGCATCAGAAGTTGGGTTGACAACACAAACTGTCGATTTTCCTGAGCATCAGTTACAAAAAGTATTTACTCAAACAACATGTCTTCCACGTAGAATTCCCATAAAAAACTTTACATTTTAAAAATAAGAGATTAGGAGTTTCCTGTTAGTTTACCTCATATCTAAACATTTGAGCTAAATTAGTTTGAAACTTACTTCTTTCTTTAGATTTTTCCTTTCTTCCTTCCCTCCCTCCTTCCTTTCCTTTCTTGTTTTAAATAGACAGTCCCTAGTCCTTCTGTCGTCATCTGTCAAGAGATGGGATTACACCCAATCCAAGATTTCTTGTTGGTTCCCTAAACTTCAGTTTCTAGAAGCCTGACTTATCTCTGCATTATGTCTGTCTGATTTGATGTGTTGTACCTATAGGGAATGAACCCATGGGACTTGGATATGGTAGAGGAGCATTTTATCACTGAGCAGGACCCACCCTTTAGTTTAGGATTTTTAAGAAGTCAACATATTGAAAGAAAGCCTTTAAATTTTAGCAGAAATGCCATAATCAATTTTTTCAATAAATGAATTCTAAAGTGAGGCTTATCTGACTGAAACAGCTGATAAATTGTTTTATATTTAAAATAAGCATTTTGCCTGTTGACTCTAAGATTCTAAGACCTAAACTCAGAACAGCTACAATGCCAATTCTTTAAAGAATCTCTGGTCAAGAAGTATTTTGTATTTGCCTTTCTGTTGCAACCAGTCTGGGTTGCACGTCTACTGAAAATCAATACAATAGAAATGGTCCTGCCTGCTGCTTTTCTCCTTTCTGTGCCAGCCGCCCCTGAATTTCACCTTCAGTCTTCGCCCCTTGAATTCTGACTCCGCGCTTTCATTAAGACCAACTAGAAATCATTCTAGGGTTCTTGATATCCTTGATATCATTTGTTTTATATTGAAGATAAGTTTAGAGAAAACAAAAATTCTAAAAGTTGTGGAAAATGTGAATTAAATTATTTTCAGACGTGATAATATATTGGAACGGATCTTTGCTACATAATAGATGATAGTAATAGTTCAAAGAAGGGAATTTAATCCATGCTTTTCCCCAAATTCAATTTGGAAAAGAGCACATCTCTTGATCTGCTCCTAGCCTCACTTAGAATCAGTGATGATTACACAGTAGATTCCAGAGAAAAAGCTAGGAGTGAGCAGAATGGCACCCCTTGAGTTCTAATTGATGTCTTCAAAGATTCTTACAACATTCACATCTTTCTATCTTGTGAAGAAAAACAGCTATTTCTTTTAAAAACGAGAATCTCCTCATTAATTTTAGGCCTGTTCACCCATAAGCTCATTTTCAAGTGAGTATGTGAAAGTATCTTAGTTGAAGTTGAATTTGATTAGCGGTATCAAAATGAAAGGGACAGTTATACGTCGATAGTTAGTGTTTTGGCTCTCCAAAATATTTTAGAAGTGTATCGTCATCACGGGTCTCAGGAAGGACCTTGTAAGTTGAAACACTTCCATTGAGAACCCTTTTTGGTGGGGAACAGAGAAATTCCATCAACTTCATGTTTCCATTTGCTCACTGGAGGCAAACAACAATGGCAGTTTAAACATCCTACATCAGTGTCCCTGAGAAGACCTCAGAGTTGCCCCCAAGTGTATATTTCTTGGCCACCAATATCTATCCAGTAAAATGCCCTGGAGTGAACAGGCTTCATTAGGGCCTTGGCAAAACCCCAGCACGCAGCAGCTGTGTGGGACTGCTCAGTCCCCTGCCCACTGGAGAGGAACTGAAGTCGTCAGTCTTCCTCTACAGTTTTCATTAACTCGCTTCTAATCTATGGCGTTAATTCTTGGACTTCTGGGAAAACAGAGTTGTCTAATCCGAAAATCTTAAAGGCAAACATCTTTCTTTTCAAATCTACTTTTGGAATCTGTGGCCTTTGAAAGTAACATTCACAGCAGATTTAAAATATCCACTATTTGCACAGAACAAGTCAATGGTGCAAGTTTCCGTCTATTACCTGTTATCTGAATGCACCAAATTAGCTAGAGGGACTGGCGTGGGGGGCAGGGTGGGAATCTGTTACTTCTCTTAGATTTACAGGGAGTCCTTGTAAACAGGGTGCTAAAAAGTGTGTTGGATTTTTTTTAACCTTTTGTGACACACAACAGAGCTGTGAAATCAGTGAATTAAATAGTTCCAGTCCCCTGGGCACACATGAGCAATGGCATAAAATAGACAGCACCCATTATAACATTACTGTTACGGAGCAGATGGACGGCTTCAGGTTCAGTCCTTTGTCCTTCCTTCAGAATGGGGCCGGACTGGGAAACGACTGTAAATTTTCTCAAAAGAGATGAATAGGAAAGCTGTTAACTTTTTTCTTATTAAAAAAAGGAAACCTGGAAAATGTCCAAATTACACATTTTGCAGCTCTGACTGCTGTTCTTCAGCGTTGCTGCAAAACATCTGTAGGTGGTTAAGCACTTCCCACCTCCTTCCCCAAAATGGAATCGCTCATTCCCGGCATGCTGTCCAATGCCCGCAAATACATCTGTTTACCAAAGCGGTCCATGACCATATGTGTGCCACAGTTTCACCACAGCGTACTGCGTGTGAGTTGATTGGCTTAACTCACAAGACGCAGAGTGGAGATGCTAGCGGGATCAGAAACTGAGAAAGTGAAAAGGTGGGAGCAATAGAGAAGAGGAGAAAGGAGGCGAGGATTACTTTCCATTGTACTTTTCAAGTGTGCTCATTTACTCTGCAGTCAATGTTGATGAGAAAATTTCCAGTCGTGTCATAGTAGTTTCCCTACTCACAGATGTTTTCAGTGACATTGCTCATCAAGAAAATCCAAGTACAAAATAGATGAACCAAGTCTTTGAGATGTTTGGATTTCTAGTCATCCTGAAGCTTATTCATATGATAAATGACAAATTTATCTAATGAGACAAACCATTTGAGTTCAAATGCTAATTTCAGATTCAGGGAATCTTGGCACATTTTGAAAATTTCAGTGTAGAACCACAAATGCAGTATTTTCTTGCTAGAGTAGACAAATAATGCTATCCATTAAAGGGAAAAAATCACAACTTTTTATACAATTCTCAGATCTGTTTAAATATTTACAAACTTCAAAATATTCTTCAGAATAATAAAAAATTACCAATTAAAAAGGGAATTTTTCTACATTGTTCAAAAAATTTGGCTCTGTACATTAATTCAAATGTTTAAATAAAATATCGTCAACCAGATGAATTATTGGTCATGAATGTCTTCTAAGTGTTAATGCACAAAGATTAATAACAAAGAATCTCTAAGTTTTATTTTAAAAGGACTTTATTAAAGAAAAATAAGGTAATTCCTTTAAAAATAAAGGATATGATATAGTTATCTAATATAAAACTGGTATGGTTGATGAGTCATTATAATACAAAAATATGCGAGAATTTGCTAAGTTTCATCTGTGCTCCTTTTTACACTATTCTTAGCTATTTATATTCAGTTTACAGATTTAGATAAAGCTTCAAAATAGCTGAAATGTACAACTACAAGCAACTCTCATATGTTCCCAGAGGCTTTATATTTTATCTTTTGAAAGGAAGCTCATATTTCATGTTTAACCTCTTAGTCTTAATTTCATATTACAGTTACAAAACTAATAGAGAAAGTTCTCCTGCTCTGGCATGTTGCAGTGTTGTTATGGATACACAAGTAGGATACATTCCTTCCACCAGAAAGGAAGCAAAAATGCTTTGTAGAACACATTAATCTGTAGTGTTGATGGCTGCAGAGAAACTTAAGCAAATAGTTTGTGGGTTTCAGATAAAGCATATTGTCAGAAGAAAAGAAAACTAAACATGCAGGTGCCCTTTACACGTTTCGAACAATTCTGGAGAAACTTACAGCTATAATTTCTGTCTTTTCTTACTGTCATACTGTGCAACAATTGTTATATTGTTATTAAATGCTGCTGTAGGTGAATAGTTCCTTTTTGTGGTGTAAGTAGTACTCCATCTGTGTTGAATCTTCCGACACCAGAGCATTATCTTCTGTCTTCTATGTACATCTTTCTGTGACTATTTGGAAGATCACTGTTCATGTCCCAGCTTTTAACAGTGCTTCAGGATTTCATTTTTTCCTGTTGTTTTGCTTTGTTTTGTCTTTTTCCCCTTCTTTTTGTTGCCTTCAAAGCCAATTTTGTTATGCATTCCAGAGAAAAGTTATTTCATTACATTGAAGATAGGTTCACTTGCTAATAGGAAATCAGTGTATTACAATGATGAAGAGATGGTGATTCAAACCTATAGCTTTGTGTTTTGAAACAGAGAAAATAGGAAAGGCATATGCAGACTGGGCTGCAGCTCTATGCATGAGGTTTAGAAGAAATAAAAGTCTGTTCCACAATGGATTTTACTAACTCCTAGTAAGCGAACAATGTTAAACGTTTTTATAGGTTCAGAGCTGTCCGCTGTGGGTCGTTGTGCTAGAATGCATCTGTGGATAAAAGCAGGCACACATACTATTCCTTCACGTGGGCATGAGAAGATCTCAAAGCAACTAAGTTTACATATATTGGTTGATTGTTTACCCCTTAAAAATATGCTGATGTACACTCTGCTTAAGATAGTATATAAATCTACATAAATTGGGAGAATATTATGTAACAGCCAAGAACTGAAGTCAATTATTGATTTAAACGATTTGTGCTACTTTAAATCATCTTTCTCTAAATTTTCCAGAAAAGAACAGTCAATTTGGTATATTAGAGATGAGAAATAAGGTTACTACCCTCATGAAGGGGAAAATTTACTTGAAGTACAGATCCAAGCCAAAAAGATTCAACAGCAAATTTGGATCTGTGCAGAAAGTACATGGCAAGATACAGAGTTGTTACTAGTAACTACAAATAGGGTTTTCTTAGTTTAATCTCCAAAGGCTACTGCACAGAGGCCTAGCCGGGATCCACTGCAGTCCCTCGTGGGCACTGGCATTTCCACTCTCCAGATACATGCTTCTCACTTTCTCAATTATTTTAACCACTGTAAGAGAGCGGAGCTCTGAAATTCAAGTTCAGCGTACAGAGAGTTAATTTAAATTTGATAACAAATGGCTGTGCTTTTGAAATGAATGCAGCCTGGCAACTTCAACGGGGAGCCCTTCAGCGGACTTCAATTATGTATGCAGCTTCTTTGAGAAATAGTTTCACACATCTGACCCAAGGAACACTATGTTGTTGCCATGAAATAAAACTGTACGCCTGCATTGTTTCATTTCTGGACCCTCTGCATACTGCCAGACTCGCGCACTCCCCCATTCTGCACATGCATGTACACACGCTCACACAAACCCCTTTATTATCATCCCGCTTCTGTTTTTCAAGTAGAGTGAATGTATCAATATAATTGCCACAAACATAATGGTCCCTGATTACTTTTATTTGCTGTAAAAAAAAAAAAATTCTGATGCTAACTGCCAGACTGTTCTGGTCAGAATCAAGAAAACTAAAAGAGAAGGAAAGGGTTAACTAACCCACACTATTTCAATTTTTTTTTCAAAATGGCTGCTTTGTCTGTTGCATACACCAATAGCAAATGCCCTTCTGTTATTGTACAGCCAATTTGATGTGTCAAGTATTCATATGCTAATAACGGTACAGTTTCTCACTTTTTCACAGATAAATGGTAAAGATTGTTGCAGACAGTGAAACACAAGAATAAACAGCTTTTATTTCAGACACGATAAATTACTTTCCATTCAAATAACAAGCAACGCATGCTGCTGGCCATTTTCTTTCCATTCACTGTTAGTTTGCCTTCTGGGTGTGTTTCTTTAGAGGAGTTTGAAAATATTTAACAGATATGGACAGAGTTGCTGCTAATGACTTGATTGCATTAATTTGCTTCCGAGCCATTTCATCACTCAAAGTTCATTTTTGTATTCCGTTATTACAGTGGGAGAAAGTTTGATGGCAATTCTGACACTGTTTCCCTAACGTGGTGCAATCAAATCTTTGTAAAGCTTGGCAAAGACAATATTTGAGGAACAGATATTTTCCTTTAGATTAGCAGAGCTGTCATTTAGTAAATAGTGTAGCTTAAAAAGAGACACTTGAATGGAGTGTCAAATTGGGTCAGAACAAACCAGAGTCAATTCAGTTTTCTCAGATATAAATACATCTTGAAGGGCTGAGTTTGTTAAATATATATGACTAAAACATACACTTATTGTTGATATAGAAAAATTACTTCAAAGGTGAGGATAGGCGTGGAGAAAGGAAGCGGCATAGGGGAAATGATTTGCTTATCTTTAAAGAAATATTTTTAAAAGAATGTACTCATGATCATACATTCACTGAAATTCCAAAAATCAAAGGAAACTCTACTGATTCCTTTTTCACCGATTTTGCTTATATTCTCAGACTGTAATATGTTCCCTCTATCGTCAAAATTTAAAGCTCCTTTTAAATAAAGCTAATGATTTATTGTTCAAGGTTTTCTTAAATGTATTTTATTATGACTACTTCTTCTATCTGAGCTTTGCATATGACCATTTTTGAGTTCATGTTTGATCCTGTGTAATTGTTATCAATGTTTGGTTTAATTGCTTTTTTGATGAGAAAGCACACAAAATTAAATAAATAAACATGGAGAAATGTAACTTAATTCATTGTTAGACTGAAGATTGCCATTTTTAAAAAGTAGGTCATATAAGAGCTTTCTTTCTAATTGCTCAAAATTAAATACAGAGGGGGTTTGTGAGAGAATAAAAATCCAGTTAGACTTTTAGAATACACAACCTTGGTCATGCAGAAATCTACCTTGAAATATTGTGGCTTCCAAAGGTAACTATGACATCAGATCAGTGAGTCTACAACTCCCTAATTGTCTAATCAGCAGAGAATGAATTTTTACATAATCTTACCAGAAAAGCTTGTTTTTTAAAAAACAATCCTCAGCTCTTTTCTCTGAGCACCAAAACATTGGGAACTATTATTATATCAGTAAAGAATAATGAATAAAATTGGTCATTAATTTTACGTTAAAATCAGTCAAGAGATGTTTCTACCAGAAAGTTCTACAAACAATCTAATAAACCTTCCCCTCATTTCTCATTATAACAACATTGTTGAGCCTATAATGAATGAAACCAGTGATGGCTATGTATTTCAACCTGCCATTGACATACACATATGCTGTATAGGCCACGTGAAGACTAGTCTATGGTAGCTGAATACTAATGTTTCACTTTGTGGGACACTCATCAAAGAGTGACTGTATATTAGTTTATCAAAGTTAATATAAAGTAGTACACTAGCAACTAGTCCACAAGTTAATTTACAATAAAATGCATGCCTCTCATTCCACATTACCATGATCGTGCTATTTTTAAGTATTTCTTAATTCATTATAAAGACTAAATGGATAACTTTTGCCCCCCCCCCACCTTTATCTGAGTAAAAACAATCAGGTCTTGCTCAGCTTGGGATCACTGTTTTTTGTTTTCCCTTTAAATTCTTATCCTTGGTGTAATCAGCACCTTGACCATGAGCCTGGGAGCACACCCGTGAGTTTGCTTTCCCTGCCTCTCTTGGTCTTGTCTTTATTATTTCCCTCTCAGGTACCATTTTCAACTGCTTTGGAAGCTGCCCTTTTAAGAACTGAGTGTAGTGCTACTAACTCAAAGCCTATACAGTGCACACGCGGTTACAGTGAACATGCTGGATCTGTACAGAATGTGCCACCTAAAGACAATAAACTCCAGACAAATGGTTCTGTTAAGGTAGTGGCATTACTTGTCTCAAGACAGACAACTTATAGCTGAGGTTTCCATTATTTAATAAATAAATTAATAAATAAATAATAAAATAACAGAATGGAGAACCTAAATGCTGCAGGACTAAGAATGAGTTACAGTGAGAAATACTTGATTTTTAACACAAAAAATAGATGAAATTTGTAGTGACTGTCTAATTTTGAGGTAAGAATTACCTTTTTCAAGGAGAGGAGTTCCTTATTGGTTGGTTGTGCAATGCAAAGTGTCCAACCCTGAACCCATATATACACATGCAAAACAAAAATGGGTTCAGCAGCTTGTATTTATGTATATTTATACATTTATCTGTAATGACAATAATCAAAGAAAAAGAATTGCTTCCTTTCAAGAATTATGCTTTGAGATTTCAAAACAACTAGTTTCAGCTCTCCTCATCCATGTCTATCTTCTGCCAAAGAAATGTCCTTCTGTTCTCTGAACGAGCACACACTACATAGAAAGGGGGGGGGGGGGTGGGCAAAGCTTGAGCGACACTTCAGCTCCATACCAGGCTGCTCAGTTCCATTCTGAAAATGGTGTTCAAAAACCGGTGCTCTGTCTTGGGTTACCTGTCATCACCAGTCAGTGAAATTACGTGAGACATGCGTTGCCTTTGCTTTTGATATTTTGTGACATCTTGGTACAGATGATACACTCCAGAGGTACGACCTGTACTCATGTGTCCTAAGAAACACACTTCTAGGTTACCTGCAAATGCAGCCCTTTTGCAGAGCATGGTGCCAAAGGAGAGTTTAGGCTGCCACCAGATGTACAAAGTGTCAGAGGCTCAGGGCATTTATCAAATAAATCATTTCAGAAAACTTTACAGCTGGACTTAAAGATATGTCTATTTTATTTACTTTTATTTTTAATTAAAATATAATTATATCACTCCCCCTTTACTCTCTTCACTCCTACCTTCCCAAGTCCCTCTGGATCCCCTTCAAATACATGGCCTCCTTTTCTTCAATCACTATTGACATAATATATGCATAAATATATAAATTAGTTTGCTGATTCAATTTAGTGATGTGTGTGTGTGTGTGTGTGTGTGTGTGTGTGTGTGTGTGTGTGTGTGATTTTAATTTCAGGGATTATCACTTGGCATAGGCTTATCCCTGGAGAAAAATAATTCTTCTTCTATCATGAGTCACTCATTGCCTGTAGTTCTTTGTCGATGGGCGGGATCCCTGAGATATGAATCCCCTTCCCACGTTAGCAACTCTGTTGCTGTTGAAATTGTCCATGCCATTTTGGGCAACCATATTGTTAAAATATCATGAGTGTAGCTTCCCTGTAATTTCTAGGAGACACAGTCTCACAGAAAACTTCCTGGTCCTCTGGATTTTACAGTCTTTCTACTCCTCCTGAAATAGCCCCTGAGCTTTATGTGTGGGGGCTAAGCACCGGGGGATCAGCTGTTCTCTGCACTTTGATTGGTCGTGGTTTGCTGTAATGGTCTCCATCTGTTGCAAACAGAAGTTTCCTTGGTGATGGGTAAGAGCTACACTCATCAGGGTGGGCCCACCATATGAAGTGCCTCTGCATATTTTAAGCATAAAGAATTATTTTTACTTTTACCTAGAAATGGATTTATCTCTAACATTTTCCACATAGGCTATTACTGAAAGTTATTAAATTTTAGGGGTAATTGTAAATTATGTCTCAAATAAATGAACTCAATAAGATTTTAATTTCTTGAATATGTGGTAAGAAAAATGCTATACTGGTGGAATTCACATATGTTACATGGTAGGAAGTGAAGCATGATAAAGATAAAGGATAAAGCAAGCTCGTGGAACATGCATCGAGTCCAAATTCTCTAGAAACAGTCTCAATTGTTCACTTCATTTGTAGAGTTTCCTCATGAGTAACTGCAACCAAACTGAGCTTCCAGTGGTTTGATTATCAGTAAACCTGGAAAATGTAACAAGTGAACATATCACTCAAGCTGTCTGATTTGTATTTTATTTGGTTTTGAAACAGCAAAATCTCTGTCTCTTAGAGGCATGGAGGGAATAGACTAGGTCCCTACAGCCATCTCTTTGGGTGATACAAGTTGATGCTTTGGATGATCTGGACCATGACGTGAAAGTCATACACTTCTGTTCTCTTCAGCTATGAGTGCTGTGAGTCACCAAGAAGTCCCATTATGAAGAAGGGCAGGATTCATGAAAAGAGGGCACAGAACTTCTCTCCTGGCTCCCACGTTGGTGCACCACCCTCGATAACTCATGAGGGTCTTCAGAAGAATACAGATAGTCTTTTCAATAAAACTTCCTTGTTCCAAGAGTGTATTCATGACCTTTTGTCCATATGCGTTCTCCATGGAATTTGAATGAAACATCCTGAAATCACTTTGTGTGGAAATGTAGCTAAATATATTTTAACCTCATAGACATCTTGCATTTAATGTAACAGGGACAACTATAGAAGAAAAGGGATTTCTCAAGGGGATAATTTCTATTGAGTGTGTTAACACTTTTGTAATGTGTTTGACACAGGACACTGTGGGAATAGTCTGGAGAGATGTTCCCCACTTACAAGAAGAAAAGAATCTAAAGAAATAGAAGCATTGAGAGAAAAGGGAAGAAGAAGGGAAGGAAGGAAGGAAGGAAGGAAGGAAGGAAGGAAGGAAGGAAGGAAGGAAGGAAGGAAGGAAGGGAGAAAAGCAAAAGCAGATGTGAATTGTATGTGTCTAATGAGCATCCTTTTAACTAAGCAATAATTACCACTTAGCCCACTACTGTGTTGGAGAGGGAAGTCACCAGCAGGATTTCGGTAAGGAATATGGATATGTAAGAACATGAGGCTGAACATCTTTCCCTGCCTTATATAAAAGGCAACATTCAGGGAAGTGAACTGCATTCATTTATGTCTTTGGTATACTGTTTATCTTTAAAGTGTGAAAGTTAAAAGCAGTGGGGTTAGTCTCAGCTGGCAGAAAACAGTGTGTCTGAAGGGACATGAGTCAGGAGAGCTTTCCTAATGTCTGATACTGTGCGCAGTTTACAGTAACTCGGAAACCATAGTCATTCTCGGAGTGGTGATCTGGAGTGTTGTGGGGGGGGGAGTTGCAGACTTGGTGGTTACCATTTCAGATTTCCCCAGCGGTCTTCAAGCAAGACTGAAAGTCGACGACTTAATTTGGAGCATTTCTCTCAAGTGATGGAACATGGACTTTAGGAAAAAGTCTTACAGTTTGAATGGAGACTGACTGTGCCCTGGCACCTGGGGTGTGGCTGTCCAATATAAATTGATATGACAATCCATCCTTGTTTCTCTATTGCTGAGGCCACATAAATACAGTGAATGAGAAATGTGACATGGATCTGAAATGCAGACACAAACTTTGCAAATTGTTTTTAACTTGAAAACATCTCACAACATCATCACTAAAAATAATTTTTTAAGTTACTCAGTTATGCTCATTTTCTCATGAGCTTCAAGTCTGTTTAACATAAGAGGTGTGTCTTTGCCAATTGACTGCTGCCCAGATCCCCCTGCCTGGCTGCTTCCAGAAAAGACAGGTTCTCAGTTAAGAGCTTTGTATCTTAGCAATGGATAAATGACTCGCTAATTGTAAGCACTTACCTAAAAATCTTCCTTTACCAACTCAGCATACACCTACTCTCAAGGCAATGTGAATGGTGACAGAATAAAATATCCATGTGCTATTTTGCAACAAATTTGATCATAATTGATAAAGAGGGTTCAATGAAGATTCTCAATTTAATTCTTTCCAGTTTTAACTTAAGGCAAAACTTAAGCTTCATATTAAAAAAAATACTTAATCAATCTTTAGATTATAACTTTTCTGAACAATGAGAAGATTGGAATAATAAATTAAACATAATATAAATGAACTTACAAATGGTTATAATATAAAGACAAATATATGCATATAGAAAATCATATATACTAGATATTAACAGATTTCCTGACAGTTATAGTTATAAATACATATATTAGCTATATAGTCTATAACAATCTACTTAACTACAAATACAACTATATATAGCATATGGCTATATACATCTTTAATTTTTATCTAAACATAGGTGCATTATCTTGTATTTTGTGCTTAGTATTATTCTAGCTTGAACTTTCTACATGTAAACTTTAAACTAAGGAATAGTCTGCTTTAGCTACATAGTATGAAATGAAGCTAACCAGTGATGGAGAAGGGATGTGCATCAGCAGATACTAACGATTACTAAATAAATACTTAGTTCCTAAAACTTGTGTTTGTTGCTACTTGGCTCACGTGTTTGTGTGAGGATCTCTGAGAATTCCTTTTGTGTGTAATGCCTATAGCAGGAGGTGGTGGATGACATTGGAATTGCTTGCTTCTTCGTGAGACTGGCTGTCGGCTTTGTACTCCTCCTTCAGTCCCCAAGTGCTACTCTGACAAGTATGAATTGCCATGTCTAGTGAGGCTTGTACATTTAAAAGCTTTTGTTTGGAGACTGGAGGGATGGCTCAGTGGTTAAGAGCACTTCCTGTTGATTCAGAGATCCTGGATTTGGTTCTCTGTATCTACATGGCAACTCAAAATGTCTGTTCCCGCCCAGTGACCATAAGACTGAATGGCAGACAAAGAACCACATACAGGTTCTGGGCTATTTATCCCAGGCCTGGAGGAGAAGACTGGAACCTGCCTAGTGCCTGTAAAACTAAGTGGGAGACAAAGGTCCACGTGCAGTCTTGGGGTTTTCTGGCACCGGACTGGAGGAGAAAACACAGCCCACAAGGTGATGGGGAGATGAGATTTATTATGGTGAGCAAATATATGGTACAGTATGAAATGGTTCATATCCTGGGTAGAGAGGTGGATTTGAAAAGAAGAAAACAGTGAGGAACGGGCTGGGGTCAGTGGCCTGCTTGTCCACCCAGCCCATGGGGATTTCCGGACCTGGGCTGCTGTCAGGGGCCACACCCCTGTTGCAGCTATCCATGGTCATTGTTGATGTCCATGACTTCTCTTACCACATATAGGGATGCAGAGACTTGCCTCTCACTGACTAGAGGACAGGGTTGCACAGAGATCTGCCCCTCACTGGCTGCAACACTAGACAGGATTGGTCCTATTCCCCACACAATAAAACATGCTGAAGTGGAAAAAAACTAAACTCAGTTTCAAGACATATAACACCTTCTTTTGGCCTCCACAGGCACTGCACGCATATGGTGCACTTATATACATGTAGGCAAAACATTAATTTACTTTTTATATTTGAAAGGATCGCATGGATTTGAAAAAACACAAGTAAATGTATCTTCAACTGTTTCCTAGTTTGGTGGCAAAAAACAGTACTTTATGTACATATTACTTTATAGACATTTGAAAGAAGAACGCTCTGACTGATGAAAGATAATTATCTCAATGACCCAAGAATTAACACCCACGGAGGTACTAAGAGGATTAAAGAAGGCTGCTAGATATGACCATGGAAGCTAGAAAATTGACAGATGTGTGCAGTGCAGAAAGGAGTGAGGAGCCCATGCTCTGTCTCATCAGTCCCTCTAATAAGCAGCACTGTAGCACCATTCACAGTTTCCTAAAGTAGACATGATGGCGGGGGCGGTGATGGTGGTGGTAGTGGTGGTGGTGGTGATGGCGGTGGCAGTGGTTGTGGTGGTGGTGGTGGCGGTGGTGGTAGTGGTGATGGTGGTGGTGGTGGTGGTGGTCATGGTGGTGGTGGTGGCGATGGTGGTGTTTGTGGTGGCGGTGGCAGTGGTTGTGGTGGTGATGGTGGCAGTGGTGGTGGTGGTGGTGGTGGCGATGGTATGGGGAGCAGATAAATAAGTTCACAGGAACAGAAGGGCAGACAAAACCCAGAGTTCCACTTTGAATCAATAGGAAACAATCTTAATCCCTTGAAAAATTGACAGTGACTCAGAACACCTAAATGCTCTTACACAAATAGTTATCTCAATATGTATTTTTGTTAAAAATTAGTTCTAGGATCAGTGAAAAATATTTTAATCACCTAACGTCTAATTATTTTCTGGATGTGTTCATATTTAGGGTGACTTTCTAACTACTCATAAAAATTTTAAAACTGAATTTAAAAACCAACCGATTAAAATGCTGAAAAATGTCTTTCTTATGCTAGGAGCACATGGACTTTGCAAGTGACTTCTTATTAATAATACACTCACATATAAGAAGCATTATAACATGCAAGGTCCTCCAAGTAAAAGAGCTCTCCTGGAGGTATCTCATTTAGAGACAGCATTGTTAACAATGTTGACATTTAAGTGGCCATTGCTAAAGCTATGCAAGGAACATTCCAGTACAGTAAAAGTGAAATCTACAATTTTTCCTGTGTTCAGCTTAACAAGATCTAAGTGTGTTGGTTAATAGTGCAAAGGCTGAAATAACCCTCATAAGTGGAAAGTTTACCTCATAATTTGAATCAAAGTATGATGGGAATTCTGTAGAAACAAAGACTTTAGCGTACCACAACTACTCTGTGAGGCCAATGCTAGCAATGCAAGCTGATGCTCCCACAATCAACGCAATATTTCTATCTCTAAGTTACCCACTTTGTTTGCTCTTTCCCCCGAAAAAGGAAACCGAAATCTCCTTTTCTTTCTGGTGTCCCTTCATTCAGTTGAGGTAATGATTAGTACAATTAGCTTTTGCTTTTTACATTGTCTCCCGGTACAGCTTTCGACCCAGGTCAGCCGTGACACAGTTTAGGTTCTCAATGGGCCATAGCCAAACTATTGATGTTCACCTAAGAAGTTTGTCTGACTCTTTAAATTCTATTCACCTCTGAGATCCAGGGATCTGATGAACTCCCATGACCTCCCAGGCTTACCAAGTTGGTGCCTCTTTTGCTGAAACACTTGCCTGTTATTTCGCACAGCCTAAAGGGCTCATCGACATGAGACACACTTCTCTTCTTTGTTTTCCTTTTCGCCTTCAGGTCTGTCTGTGGTGACAGACAATGGCTCTCTTCCTAGTTTTCCATTTTGCTTCATACCTAAACCTTGTCAGAACAGAAAACATGGAACTCACAGAGTATTTCACTGAGTGACTTCACACACAAGAATTAATTGCTATTATTAATCTGATTGTTCTAGTTACAGGAAACCATTTTACATTATTAAGAAAAACAGTGAAACACTTAAGTAAAATAAAACAAAAATTTACTAATCAGCTCACATACATAGCATAGAGTAATTCTTACTGATTGAAGAAACCTTGCAGGAAACTCCGTATACAATTCCCAGATGGCAGAATTCAGTGGAAACTGAGATAGGCTTGATGTGATTCAGGCCAACCTGTAGCTGGCCAGGCAGGGCCTTATAAAAAGATTATATCTCAAAAAAATTTAACTTGTAACATTAATAGTCATTAGAAGATGTACTTGGTTTGACAGAAATTTAAATATTAGCATACAAGTTTTAAAAAATATTGTATCGTAATCTATGATGCCCAGTTACTTCATGATTTGATTAAGTTTCAGAATTAAGAAAACATTTAACAGTCTTTTTATTGTTTTGGGGTTCCTATGTGTTTATATTTTTATTAATTCGTTGAGAATTTCATACAACATATTTTGATTACATTCACGTCTCTGCTACTCCTAATTCTTGACAGATTCACCTTCATATTCCTGCCTGCCCCCTGCTTCATGTAGTCCTTGAGTCTGATTTGTGCTGCCCATCCACTGCTGAGTGTATGGCCATCCACTAGAGTATTGTTGACCTATCAGATACTGAGTGTATGGCCATCCACTAGAGTGTGGTTGACCTACCAGATACTGAGTGTATGACCATCCACTGGACGGTAGTTGACCTACCAGACGCCTCAACCTTAAGGAAAACTGATTCTCCCTCTCCCCGCAGCTATCAGGAGCTAATAACTGCTCAGCATGGGCTAGGAATTCATAATCACCTCCCTCCCTCTTTCATGCTGAGATTTTGGTCTGGCCTGAGTTTGCACAGATCTTATACACGCTGTCATGATGACGTGATATTGTATGTACAACAGCCCTTTTGTGTCTAGAAAACACTATTTTGATATAGTAATCGACCACTTCTGGTTTTCATAGCCCTTCAGCCTTTTCTGTTGTGATCTCTGAACATTGGGAGGAAAGATATTATATATAGAGATGTCCCACTTAGGGCTGCATTTTCTTGTTCTCTGTATCTTTACAAGTTGTGGTTCTCTGTTAATCAACAGCTTCTCTGATAATGTTTGAGAGATGCGTTAATCTATGGGTATAAGGATAGATCACATGAAGTCCATTTAATGCTGTATTTGTTTGGCAGAGCAACAGTAATAAGTTCTCCCCTTGGGCCTATGACCTGTCTAACTACAGGCTCTTAGCCATGCCAATGGTATTAACTACTGATTCCATCTCATGGAGTTGACCATAAATCCAACCAGAAAGTGGTGAGTTACTTCTATAACACTCATGCCAGTACTGCTTTAAAGGGACTGTCTAACTAACCAGGAAAGCAATCGCTGTGTCTTGCAGAACTCACAACTAGATAATATTGATGATTATTTTCTCCTTCCATAGCGTGCATAGTACCTTCAAGCACTACAAAAACTATCCAATATGAAACTTCCAAGCTGGTAGCTTGGTTTCTACATATTCTATGACTTGAGAGCATGGTGTTTTCAAAGACAGGATCTTACTATCAAGTTCTGGCAAAAGGTAAGCATGAGCAATGGTAATAGCCTTTCTGTATAAGATCACCATGGAAGATTACTGATGAGATACAAATGAAAGTTTCTGGTACTCTTTTTATTTAAAAATTTCTTTTCATTTTACATACCAACCCCAGTTTCACCTCCCTCCCCTCCCCCATTTCTCCTTTCCCATCCACCATTCTATCCTCAGAGGGGGTAAGGCCTTCCTTGGGAGTCAACAGAGTCTGGCATACCAAGTTGAGGTAGGACCAAGGCCCTCCCCCCTGTTTCAAGGCTGAGCAAGGTAACAAGCTCCAAAAAGCCAGTTCTCACACTCAAGATAAGTCCTGGTCCCACTGCCCAACAGATCTCTACTACTCTCGATAACAATTTGTATTAACAACTTGAATATAGTTTTCTTTTAGGTATTCTGAAAACTTTGTTGAGTTCTGTTAATGAATTCTTTGACAATTTCATGTATGTATTTACTACATTCTGACCACAATTATTCCTCCCCATCCTTTCTTAGTCTCTCCTCTGCCACTAGCTCCTGAACACATGTATACCACCACCCGTTCCCACTTTTATGGGTTTTGATTATGATTTTGGGTTTGGGTTTGGTTCTTGTTTGGTCTGTGGCCCACTGGGTGTAACCGGACTGTTTGAGTGGAGGAGATAGGTGTGAAGCTATCCACAGCAACATGAGAAACTCACCATTGACCACAGTGATGAAGACAGTGTTGACTTTCCTCTAGTAGTCCTCTATAGTCCTTAGTTCCTGGGTGAATCTAGGTCTTGTGTGCCCCTCTCTATCAACGACTAAATGTTGGTGTACTTGTCTTATGTGACCTATGTGGACTGAAGCTGTTACGAGTTGATGATTGCCATGACTATGTAATGTCTTTAAGACAGTGTTTCACAGTCAATCTTTCTAATAATTTGTCTACTGTATTTTCTCTGTCTCCCCTTCTTTGATGGTTCCCAAGCTTTGGAGGGAATAATATGAGTGTCCCATTTAAGACTGAGAACTCAACAGTGACTTATTCTTGGTTATTTGTCCAGCTCTTAGTATCCCTATCAGATTTTCATCTGTTTGGTTGTGTTGTGACAGGGTCTTACTAAATAATCATGGCTGGCCTGAAACTCAGGATATGGACCAAGTTTGTTTACAGTTCACAGAGATCTGACTGCCTCTGCTTTCTAAGTTTGGGATTAAATGTGTGCCTCAATATATTCAGACTTAAGACTTAGAAGATTTTATTTTGATTAAAAATTATTTTATGTATATCATCATTTGCCTGCATTTATTCTGTACACCATGTGTGTTCTTGGTGTCTGCTCACAGAGGTCAGAAGAGAGCATTCGATCTCCTGATACCAAAGTTACATACAGCTGTGAGTTGTATGTTGGTGCCAGGAATTAAACCCAGATCCTCTGGCAGAACAGACATTAGTCTTAACCACTGAGAAATCTCTCATGGTCTCCTAACAGGTATTTTAGCAAACCATTTTAGCCAGGTGGTGTCAGCGCATGCCTTTAATCTAAGCACTTGGGAGGCAGAGGCAGGTGGATCTCTGAGTTCAAGGCCAGCCTGGTCTTCAGAGCAAGTTCCAGGACATCCAGGGCTATGTATCATATAAAAAAGGCTATCTTTGAGTATATACTTCTTATGCAGAGTCTGAATTAGAAGCAGCACATAGAAAGTGGAAATGGCTGTTTTACTATACTAACTTTCTTGAATAGTTTTAAATACAAGACGATAAGATTATGTGTAAGTGCTTCTATCTCCAGCAAAATTTAAGTTATTATCGCAATCACAGTGACAACAGCACATTGAAAATGTGTGTACTTACATAAGAACTGTAATATATCCTGTATTATCATCTTTCTGTTACTGTGACAAAATACTGAATAAAAATAACTTAAAGATATATATATATATATATATATATATATATATATATATATATATATATAGGCACTGGTTTCAGAGGTTTCAGCCAAGGGTGGGCAGGCTTCATCACTTTGACCCTGAAGCAAGGCAGAATGCCTTAAGGCTAACACATGTCTCTATTGGCCTCCACCTACATGAGCATGCAGACCACCCAACTTCACCTACATGAGAGTGCAGAATACTCAACTTGTAAAAGAAATCTTGAAATTAATAACTCATCAGGCTTCTTTAGAAGGAGCACCTCATAATGATTCAGTTTGTTTTGATGTCTAGACAAGTGCCTTAGTTAGGGTTTCTATTGGTGTGAAGAGACACCATGACCAAGGCAACTCTTGTAAGGAAAAACATTTACTTGGGGGTCTCTTACACTTCAGAGATGTAGTTCATTATTGTCATGTCAGGTGGTATTCAGGCAGATATGATGCTGGAGAAGGAGCTGAGAGTTCTCCATCTTTATCACCAGGCAGCAGAAGTCTTGTTCCATGCTGGGCATAACTTGAGCATAGGAAACCTTGAAGCCTGTCCCCAGTGACACACTTAGTCCAACAAATCCACACCGACTCTAAAAAAGCCCCACATTGTAATAGTGCCACTCCCTTTGGGGAGCATTTTCTTTCAAACCACCACAACAAGGTAAACACATTTGAGCAGCTAAAAAAGAGGCCAGAGCAGGAAGAGTTCTTCCTAGTTCTTGCTACATCTCATTTGCTGACATCTTTCTGTCAGCTTTGCCCTGTGGTATTATAGAGACACTGGAGATTTTCTTTGTTGTTTTGTTTTTTAGTTCCTAGATGTTGGGAAAATGAAGTGACTTGAAAATTCTGAAATTGTTTCAACAACAATTACATAATTAAAATTGGGTAATACATTTTTTTCTTTTAACATTCAGTAGTTATAGGTTTTGCACCTATACGAAAAATCTCCTCAATGGAGAATTTTAAATATCAAATTGGCCATCTGTTACCCTAGACCCTTTAGCTCTTGCTGTCCCTGTACACACAAAAGATTCAGAACTTTTAGCATCTTTTCACATGGAGGCTTTCTTTGTCAGTGAGTCACTTTTCTCCTAACTGTGTGACTAACCGGACATGCTCAAAAATGGATTACCCTCCTAGAGTTGTCTCCTTCCAAGCTATACAAACACCTATCTCCTCCAAGGCATGAGGTCAACAGCATGAACAGAGATACCTCGCAGAGAAAAGCCTGTTCTATAGCCCCTATCAACACCTCTCTAGCCCTGTTCTGTGTTTCTACTTCCACAGAAAGTTTTTCTCAGTAGCATACTAAATAATCTATCTGAATGTGAACCTGGGGACTTCTTCTAGGGGAGTTAAAACAAGAAACAGTGCTAGTATGTACGTATGAGTAGTGTACAGTCGTGCATGTGGGTGCACATGCCTTTGCACACTTGCGGAGGCAGTGGAACATGTCAGGTGCCTGTGCTGTCACTCTATCTCATGTTCTTGAGACTAGGTCTCCCACTGAACCTAAAGACTGTAACAGCCAGGGGTCCTCTACCACAACTTTGGGGTTACAGGCCTAGAAACATGCCCTACCTGCTTTTCACATGGGTGCTGGGATCCAATCTCGCCCTCGTTCTTGTGGAGCAAACACTCTTACTCACTGGGACATTTTTAACCTGCAAATTTACTACTTTTTAGCTATCCTTACTGGAACATCTCAATGCTTTGTGATGCCAGAGGGTACCTGGGGTTTCTGGGTGTATCTACTTGCCCTCATAAGCAACCTAAGCTCTGCTGGAGACTTTTATTCCAAACTACAAGAGGTGTTGGGAGATTTTTCTGTGTAATTATTTTTTTCTCTGGATAAAATTCGTACTGCTTAGCTTCAAATACAAGATCCATGGCAACCCCAGTTTTTAATGCTACCCTTGTGCCCGTTTGTGTCTTGCAGTAGCAGCAGACAGAGAAGCGTGTTATTGATCACCAATCACAAGATGCCATTGTGCCCGTTTGTGTCTTGCAGTAGCAGCAGACAGAGAAGCGTGTTTATTGATCACCGATCACAAGATGCCATTGTGCCAGTGGGGTTTTTTATCTTGATCCTGATCATCACACAAGTTCCAAAGAACTGTGTAATCGTCAAATTAAATAAGAGAATGGAGACGACATCAGCTGTTCAGCTGCTGACACCGTTGCTCTGCCTTCGACGTTTTGATATGAAAGTCTTTTTTCAAACAAAACTCCAAGAGATCCTCAAATCCTTTCCAGACTGTGTCCTTCTGATGCAAATTGACCAAATGCCCTGGTTCACTGCGAACATCACTTCACTTTCAGAAACCAGGTTCTGACTGTGCTTGTGAGTGATAACCCAGCATTGTATACTTACCATATTTGAGCCATTTTTCAGATGGGTCGTAATTTCTTCACCATTCTTTCCGCTGCCCTTTCTTGTTTCTTCTGTACAGAATGTCCACTCTTCCCTTGTCTCCTGGGAGAGAGGCTCAGCTCTCAGGAAAAGGTCCCTTTTCTTTAGCATCAGTGGGGATTACACACACTCATTTGTTCTTCCCATGCCATACTGCCTTCTATCCCATTATAATTCTTGGAATAGTTGGCTTTGTTGTCTACCAGAAAACATTATTTTTAAAGTTTGGACTGTACCTTAAGTATCTACTCTACATAAACACAGGTACAAGTTCCCATGCATCTGAGAAAATGTTTATTAAAAAAAAAGAACAGAAGCAATGTCTTTCGAAGGGAGCAAGCTCATAGGAGCCTGTTCTGACTTGCATGAAGGCTGCCTTAACCTGCATCATCATCCAGAAGTCCTGACCTCCATGACAAGTCACATCTCAGCTGACCTAGCTTATTAAATGGTTCCCTATTTGGGACCTGATTGTTCAAGGTTCTCTGAATGCTGCTCTGATTCCAACAAATGTCACAGGCTCCATTTAAATATTTCTCTGTACCTTCTCATCCTGTGGTTGAGAGCCAAACTACCTGGGCTGGAACCTTACTAAGAACGTCACAATCTCCTACCCGGGTGACTGTGAGAAATCCCCTAAGGGTCCTAAGACCCCATTCCTTCATCTCAGAATTAGTAAATTAACAAATGTCTAATTCAAGGATTCATGTTTTGTGATGTGGCTAATACAAGGACATAACATACAGCTAGTTAATCTTTGCTATTGTATTAATATTGTTTCTTTTATTATGTCTCCACTCTCCTATCAGACTATAAGGCAGGCCTTCTGTAATGTTTACTCTTTTTATTTTTATCCCTCCAGCCTCATTTTAATTTTAGATATCTCAATATATGTTGCATTGCCTATGTAAGGCCAACAGACTGTAAATTACACCATATACCTCACACTCCTCTCTGCTGTTCATCTCTCCTCCTCCAGCACTAACGTTATACCATGGAAGCTGTTTAAACCTCTGTTTAACTGACATCAAATTAACTGACTGTCTTTGTATCGTTCCTCTGGAAGGCAGAGCCTCAGGCGGAGATTAAAGTGCTGACACTAGGGACATGTAAGCCCAGGGTAATGAAGATGCAGAGAAAGGGAGAAGGTGGGCAATAAAAGACATACAGTCATTATGGTGATGGCCACCCCTTCACACAGAGTTCAAGAGAGATAAGAACAATTCCCTGGGCAGACATGTTTACTCAGCACAAAGGGCTTTCTCCTAAAACACTGAAAGAGAAGCTTACCTTGTTGTCCACGGAGGAAAGAAAAGAGGCTCCTGCTGGATTCTTCCCATGTCTCACTTCCTGTGATTCACAAGATGAGGTTTTCTTTCCAGTGCTTTTAAAGCCCTTACTGGCTTTGGGAACCACTCTGGAAGCCGTATCCCATGCCGGAAACAGGCATTTCATTGAAACCCGATGTGAGAAGGTGACTTAGTACACATAGACACCAACCAAGAGAGAGAAGCAGAAATGCCATCCCAGAAATCTGAGAAGATACACAGGATTTATGTCCACTATACTGATTGTCTAGGCCCCCATGTCAAAGGCTCAAAGCCTGTGACCACAAGGCTGTGCCCTAGACTAGTTCCATCAACTCCTCTCACCAAATAAACACTTGAAAGACTCTGATGTTTACTCTTAAAGGTGATTCTGTCATTTGTTTTTGCTGTTACAATTTAATTAAACACCGAATAAGCTAATAAAACGTTAGTTGGAAAGTGTTAGTAGAAGAAAATACCAGTAAGATTCTTGGAAAAGTGCTACAGGCTCATAAAAAGGGCACCAAAAAGTACTTCCTAGAGGTAATGTTGGAAATCCACAGGACTCTGCTGTCATTGCTTGTTTCCATATTTCTACATTCGTACTCTACATAAATGTTTAAAACTGTTTTATGGGCGTATGTGTGTAGGTGTTTTTCGTGCATACATGTTTCTGCATGCAGTACTCTCAGCAGGTCAGAAGATGGCATCACCCCCACCAGCACTGGAGTTGCATACAGCATACAGCTGTGAGCGACTGTGTTGGTGCCTGGGATTGGACCCAGGTCCTCTGGAAAAGCATTGACTGCCTAGGTCAAGGCTCAGGACTTCTTACTCTACTTGAAAACTACAAAGAAAGCACGGTTTTCTGATGATACATAAGCAGCGTGGAAGCGCAGCCCGTGAGTTCATTGTTGAAGAGAAAATCTTGTTAGTAACGATGAAAGTGTTGGTTGCTTTACATGTGTTCACCTATGCTAAACTTTAAAGAATTTTTAGATCTGTGTCTGTATCATGTTTTAAATTTTTTTCCCTTAGTCGGCCATGTTGGTGAGATTGTTTGGGTGTAGCTGCTGACAGCCCCAGGAGACATAGTCTCACAGCTAACTCCCTGACCTTCAGTCCGCTACAGTCTTTCTGCCTTCTCCACCATCACCATCCCTGTGCTTTAGGTGCAGGAGATTTGTTGTCGATGTGCCAGCTGGGACTGGCCTCTGTAACTCCCAACTTTGGTCATTTGTGACTTTCTGCACCAGTCACCATTCACTGTAAAGAGAGGTTTCTTTGATGAGGGGTAAGGCTACACTTACTTTTGGGTATAAAGATAAACATTTAGAATATGGTTAGGGGTTATGCTGGATGAGTAAAGTTTAAGTTATAAGTCCTGTCCAAGATATTTGACGTCAGCAGCCCTGAGTAGTTGGCTAGGTTTCCGGTACCAGACATGCTTCCTCTGGTTGATCTAACTGGAGAGTTGTGGTTTGATGGAGGACACCAATAGACAGACATGCTAACATGGACTGGGAAAAGCTCACAAGACCTCAACCCTAGACAAAGAACTATAGGCAACTAAGGGATATTGAGAGCTGGAGAGATAGTCTTCCCAGGGAAGAGCACACCAATTAGTTACCCGTTAATAAATAGTCAGCTCTAAAACCATATATATACAAGTTATATATTTATATATGTATACATACTTGAGCAGTTATACCTATGTATTTAGAAATACACACCCTCTCACAAACATATACACACGTAATAAAATTTAATAAAAAAGGACAAGAATTTGAAAGAGAGAAGGAAGAATATATGTGAGGATTCTGAACAAAGAAAGGGAAGATAAATTATATTATAATATATATGTAATATTATAAATGGTATAATTATATTGTCCGAAAATTTTTTTTTTTTTTAGGAACCAGAAATTTTATTTACTCCACCTTCCTTTATTAACATTCCAAACACTATAAACCAAATTAATCTCTTTGTGACCCAGGCTTGGGATAGAAACCATCAGTAACAAAACAGTGACAGACCTTAGCCTGTTTTTTCCAGCCCCTTTTAACTTCTAGCTGTCACCTGTCCCTTCTTGGTTAATTATCTCTTAATTCTCACCCCTGTGAAATAGGGACCAAAAGTACCAACCTCAGTATTCTGAGATTTAAAAAGACGGCCCAATGGTAAATAAGCCAAGCTCTGAGGAACCTTCCAGCTCCAGTGGTTCCCACTCTCTGGTAGAGCACCTTCTCTGGTCCCAGGCTGAGAAACCAAGCACACAGATCTAAAGACCAAGTAAGAGCCTGGATGGTAAAGTGCGTGGGCTTGTGACCACCACTAGCCGCATCCAGCCTCAGGGCTTCCAAGGCTCATGTCCCCTGTGGATGGCTCCTGACTGGAGACTCTCAGTTCCCCTTGCCACACCTGGAACCGTATGAAGGACACAACAGAGGCCAAAGACAGTAACCAGCCCCATGGACAACATTGGTGAAGCAACTGCGAAGCTGGTGACGTGTGCTCTTGGGAAAGAAGCAGGGCCTGGACCAAGGATGGCAGCTGGAAGGTGAAGGGCAGTCCTGGCTCTCAGTAGCGGTAGTGATCAGGCTTGAAGGGGCCATCAATGGGCATGCCCAGATACTGGGCCTGCTTCTCAGTCAGCTTGGTCAGCTTCACATTCAGCTTGCCCAAGTGGGCTTCGGCCACTGCCTCATCCAGCTTCTTAGGCAAGAAGTGAACTCCAATGGGGTATTTATCTGGGTGGGTCCACAGCTCAATCTGTGCCATCACCTGGTTTGTGAAGGAGTTGCTCATCACAAAACTGGGATGGCCCATGGCACAACCCAGGTTGACCAGTCGGCCTTCAGCCAGCAGGATGATTCGGCGCCCATTCTTTAGCCAATAGCGGTCCACCTGGGGCTTGATGTTCACCTTCTCCACAGCATTCTCATTGAGCCACTTCACGTCAATCTCCACATCAAAGTGTCCAATGTTACACACAATGGCATCATCCTTCATCTGCTCAAAGTGCCGGCCAAGGATGATGTCAACACAGCCTGTGGTGGTGACAAAGATGTTGCCCTCCTTACAGGCCTCGTCCATGGTGGTCACCTCATAGCCCTCCATGGCAGCTTGCAGTGCATTGATGGGGTCAATCTCGGTGATGATGACTCGGGCCCCAAAACCCCTCAGGGCCTGGGCACAGCCCTTGCCCACGTCACCATAGCCTGCTACCACTGCCACCTTGCCCGCAATCATCACATCTGTGGCCCGTTTGATGCCATCTATGAGGGACTCCCGGCAGCCATAGAGGTTGTCAAACTTGCTCTTGGTGACAGAATCATTGACATTGATGGCAGGCACCTTCAGTATCCCATTGGCCATCATCTTGTAGAGGTTGTGGACCCCAGTCGTGGTCTCCTCAGAGATGCCTCGGATGCCTGACAGAAGTTGCGGGTATTTGGTGTGGATGAGGTTGGTGAGGTCGCCACCATCGTCCAGAATCATGTTGAGGGGGCCGTCTTTGAAATGCAGTGTCTGCTCAATGCACCACAGGTACTCTTCGTCCGTCTCACCCTTCCAGGCAAACACTGGAATGCCAGCCTTGGCAATGGCAGCTGCTGCATGGTCCTGAGTGGAGAAGATGTTGCAGCTGAACCACCGCACCTCAGCACCCAGGGCCACGAGAATCTCGATGAGGACGGCAGTCTCCACAGTCATGTGCAGGCAGCCAGCGATGCGGGCACCCTTCAGTGGCTTGGACGCTGAGTACATCCCCCGCATGCGCATCAAACCGGGCATCTCGTTCTCGGCTATGTCCAGGGCCTTTCGTCCCCAGGCAGCCAGTCCAGTGTCCGCGACTTTGTAGGGCAGTTTTTCAGACATGCTGGCGGCGCTTCCGCTAGGACTGATGAACTCAGTGAAAGGGGCCGGACGGCGTGGGGCAGGGCTCCGAAAAATTTTTAAAAAATTCCTTCCTTTAACCAGTTGCTGGGGATAAGGGTTTACATATTTGTCTGCATATGTGTGGAGTTCAGAGGTTAACCTCATCAGCTGTCAGGTTTAGGCTTTTTATTCTTATTTTCTATTGAAAATAATTTTTATGTAATATATTCTGGTCACAGTTTCTGCTCTCTTGTCTCCTCCCAGATCATCCCCACCTCCACACTCATCCAGCTCTATGCCTTCTCTACAGCTCTGCACCTACTTGCTCTCTCTTTAGAAAACAAACTGGCAAATAAAAAGAATCAGAATACAACAAAAAAGCACAAGAAACACACACATGCTTGCTTGCACACACACACACACCACCACCACCACCACCACCACACATATAAACACACACAGCCCATAATAACAAAATCAGAATTCATAATGACAAGCAAAAGACTAGTAAGGTAATAAATGCCAAAACAAAGTAAAATGAGACAAGAAAAAGAAAAAAAGGCTTCAAAACCCCAGAGTTTATTTTGTGTTTGACATTTGCTGTTGAGCATGAACCCTGTCTTTAAGTGTTCTTGTTTGTTTTCTTTTGAGACTGTCTCTGTTGGAACCCAGGCTGGTATTAAATGTCTTATGTAGATGAAGTCACCCTTGAAGTCCCGATACCATTGCTGCCACCTCCCAAGTGAAGGGGTTGTGCCTGCCACCTGCCTAGTTTTTGGAGACAGGTTCTCCCACTTGACCTGAAATGCGCTGACTAGATCATGGTGGTGTCAGCCAGTGGGCCCGAGGCCCACCCGCCCTCACACTCCCCAGTGGGCCCGAGGCCCACCTGCCCTCATACTCCCCAGTGAGCCCGAGGCCCACCTGCCCTAACACCCCCCAGTGAGCCCGAGGCCCACCTTCCTCACACTCCCAGGGCTGGGGGAATAACTTTGCACCACAGTATCAGTACTGCTGCTCTTCTGGGATCCAAAGAGCAAACCTGTGCAGTATCCACTTACAGAGAGAGCGAACACACAGTTTGTCCTATGCATATGTATGTAGTATGTGATTGCATGTGTGTGCACAATCAAATGTGCCAGGGAATATGCACATTTGAAGGCCTGAGGTTGATTTTGGGATTTTCCTCACTTTTTCTTCCACCTTATTATTTTGAGTCACGGTCTCTCAATCAAACCAAGCATTCACCAATATGGCTAGCCTATATTTTAGTTATTTTAGTTAATTTTCTGAGAACTTTTCAGTATATTTTGATTATATTTACCCCAACTCTTCTTCTTGACCCCTTTCAAATCTACCTTCATCTCTTACACAAACTTGTGTTTTCTTCTTCTTCTTCTTCTTTTTTTTAAATTTGGTAGCTCATAAACTCCAATTTCTGCTCTCCATATACCTCTGTATATGGGTCCATCCACTAGAACAAACAACCTGGTAAGAAGTACCCTTAAAGAAAACTGTCTCTTCCCCCAACCAGAAGACATAACTTGTCCACAGTTCCTCAGCTAGGGCTGGGGCTCCTGACCTCTTTCCCACTGTCTGCTGGAATGTGGACTGCATTGATCTCATGAGGCCTCATGCAGATTACCATAGCTGTGGAGAGTTGATGTGTGCAGTGGTCGGTCATGGGGCACTGTTTGCTGTGGTCCTCACTGACCGCTACCTCGTACATCCTTTCCAACACAATGTCCTTCTCCTTCCGTTTAAGCAGGAGATGATGGTACAAAGCATAGGGACGTGGTTGGGAGATAATAATATAGAATGTGAAGGATGTGGCTGGCGAGGGGAACGCTATGGTGGGAAAGAGCCCCCAGGTGATTCTGATTGGTTCCCCTTCACTGAAGTGGGTGGAGGGTCATTTGTAGAATCCAGACTAATACCTACCAACCGATCATAACCTGGAGCAAATTGCCTAAAAAAGTAGCCCCACTTTCTTCAGTGAAACAAACCTTTTGATTCACAGTGTAATTTTGGAGGTTAAATAACATATTAACTTTTAAAAAATACCTTAATCACAATTTAAAGTTTAAATGGGCCATTTCTAACAAACTTCTCCTTAAAAGAAAGATAAAGGAAGGAAGGGAGCGAGGGAGGGAGGGAAGGAGGGAGGGAGGGAGAGGGAGAGGGAGGGAGAGAGAGAGACTCATATTCACAGAAAATGCTATTTAAATTCTATGCCAATTAATTAAGATTTTTTTTTTATGCCGTGTTTGGACTCAGCCAGGTAAGCTGGCCCTTCTCAAACCCTGCTGTAGTGAGTCTTCTGCCTGCATGGGTGTGCTATTCATTGAATATGCATATAAAGGTCCCACCAGACAAGGAGGTTTTCTGGTTCATCACTGCACTGCAGGATGCCATGAAGGGGAAATCACAAGCTAGGGCTTCCACTAAGCCCGTGACCAATTTAATACCCTATTACTGGAGTCATCTGAACTAGAAATACATTTGGTGACATCACTGGATACAACTGAAGTCAAAATTTGTGTGACATTTTCCCAAGTGTTACTTTTCACCAAAAACGCTATTTTACAGTTTAGCCGTAGCACAGTGCTTTAGGTCTAGAACTAAACCTCAGGAAATATAATGAGGTTGAAAAGAAGTGAAAGTTAACAGGCAGGCCTTTAACAAAGGCTCATCCCCCTCGGGCTCTAAAGAGTCAGTAACTGAGTTCAGTAGACGAAAATTAAATTAGGAGGAAATGGCACCTCCGCAGCTAGAGCCACCTTCATCATTAATGGCGGTATTGAGGGGCGGCGGGGGTGCGGGGGGTGGAAGGAGGGTGTGCTGGACAGAGCTGAGCAGAGCATTTCACAGGCCCCAAACAGTGTGCCTGCCTGGCCCCCACCCCACTACACCAAGGTAGAGCTATCCTTGCCTGCTGGTTCACCTTTTCTCTGCCCTGCTTTGCTCTCCCAGTTTCTTCCTTGTGATATTTTTCTTGTTCTTTTCTCTCTGTTGATTTTTTCCTTTGGTTCTGTCTTCTACTTCTCCCCCCCACCCCACCGAGTCCTCCTCCACTGTCAAACTTCTTCTCTTGCCTTTCATTTTCCCCTCCTCTTTCGTATTTACATCCTCACTGTAATAACTTATCTGATGACACGGCTCGTGTGGTTTTCCCTGATCAGAGTCCAGGAGCAAACAGCTAAGGATTCTCCAGTGCTGGGAAGCGCGAGGATTTCCACTTTATCTGGTCCCATCAAATGAGTGGGAACGGCTTTCAGAGGATCGTGTGAGCACGATAAGTGATAAGGGTGAGCAGGACGAAATCAAGAGCAGTGGCCCGTTTATATTAAAGGCTGCAGGGAAGGGACAGCATGGAAAGAAAACAAATCAGACTTTATCAAACTTCTCCCATTCTTGAAGTAAACATTTCTACTAAGCACTCAAGAAGGTGGCCTATTTGGCAAAAACTCAGTGGTGGTTTAATAATACACTGTTTTCCCACCATCACCCTTACTTCTAAATAAATTGTTAAAGATCTAGACAATATTATAAAGCTATGAAGAAGTAAAAGCCGTTTTATCGTAATTTGATTATGCTGCACAGCACTATACATAGGTTTTTGTGGACTAAATTTAGATGCCGTAATCTTTTTTCCTGTTCAGTAAAAGGACAAAAGTGTTCTACAGGCTCCAGATAGAGACAAGTCAGAGATAGAAACCATGCAAAAGCTGTTGGCCAGTTACTCTACAGTGATCTGCATTGCAGGTTACAGTACCCCATTCTGCCTTTGCACAAAAACTGGCATCTGCTGCAAATTCACTGTCTTTCTCTCGATGCTATGTGCAACCTTTAGGAGCCTAGTGATTCAAATTAAACCCATCTCCCTGGATTTTAAAACAGAAGAGATCAACTGAAGATTTCTCAAAGGTTTCTCCTTGACTCTCCAACCCCCTTCCCTCAGATATCACCCTACTTTTAAAAGAAGTGTTAAAGCTTTGAGGGAATACTGTTGTTTCCTTCCAGATCTTGTAGTCCCATCCATCTTGCATAAGATTAACCTCAAGAATGATCCTACTTCATTCTCAGGCTACAGATGAGATTCTGTGCCCAAACTTCAGATGCTGACTGGGATCCTAAGCAGACACAACTCTGACATATCGTTGTATCTTGTGCATGATGTGCAATATACAGAACTAGACATAGAGTATGTCACCTATCCATACTACCCAAGGATCTTTGGATGCCCAAATGGAATGGATATTAATCTCAACATGAACTTTTTCTGTCAAAAGAAGAGCCTACAGGGCAGGTGGAAGCATTCATTGGGCCTCTCAAGCCTCCTTTTGCTGACCCTTTTCTCTTAGCTCTCAACATTTTAGATTTCTTGGCTGCTTGGAAGATGAGATGTGTTATGGACCATTATCAACTCTTCTTTGTGCCTTCATGACAAGAAAAGATAAGTTTTCTGCCTCAGGAACATGGATAAGACACATGACTCTTCTTGTCCCATCATAAGCAAGCATTCTCTCTGTGTGGGCTCTTCTTTCCACAATATCAAACATGGCCCAGGAAATTGTGCTATACTTAGTGGTCCTCATTGAGGCTTCCTGGAATGAAGTCACAGATCTCCAGCAAAAGAATGAGACTTTGAATCCAGAAGAAGATCTAAAAGAGTATGTTTCTATCTTTACATGGGCTGTGGCTTTCTCAGTTTGTGTGGAGGCTGAAAAGAGAAAAAAAGGGTAATACAAGAACAGAAAGAATCAAGCAGACCAAAGAACAATCACAATGTTGCTGATGCCACTCATATCTTATCAACCTTCCTTTCTTCAGATTACAAATCACGGTTATTTCCTAAAGTACCCTCTCCCCCAGGATTCCATGCCTATTGATCACAGAGAGAAATTATATGTCTAACTTTCGTGAACAGACACATACATGAAAATATTCAATACTGATGTTCATCAATCATGACACTGAATGTCTCCATAGCATCTTTTACTAATTAAAGAGAAACTGCTACATTTAAGCAACATGAGTGGCTATACCAGGGCTATTACATATGGCAAGTGCACTATTCTCTGACCCTCTTTAAATCTGCTGCTTTCTTGAGCTTACTTCTCACTTAGTCCTCCTAGTCAACAAATTCAAGCTCCTTTAATTCTGAGGAATATTGGAATTAAGTATTGATGTGGGATTACCCTCTGTATCCTGTGAATATGTTTTATTACCATTGATTAATAAAGAAGCCACTTTGGCCTATGGCAGAACAGAATAGAGCCAGTGGGAAAACCAAACTGAATGCAGAGAGAAAGAAGGCAGGATCAGGGAGATGCCATGTGGCTGCCAAAGGAAAAAGACACCGGAACCTTACCGGTAAGCCACAGCCTTGTGGTGATACACAGATTAATAGAAACGGGTTAATTTAAGATAAAATGGCTAGTTAAATATAGGACTAAGTTATTGGCTAAATGTTGTAATTAATATAGTTTCTGTGTGATTATTTGAATCTGGGTGACCAAAATATGTAAGAGCAATCTCCATTTACAAAGTATATATTATACTTAAGTATCCTTAATATATAATTCTGCAATTTTGGGGAATATAAAAAGAGGAGGAGTTCAATCCTGTTAGTATTTTTGTCTCTACCCTTCATTGAAACTTATCATTATAATTTTTTTCTATACAGTACTATAAACTCATTGCCATTATAAGCAGTGTTATCAGATTGGTGTATGTGAGTTTTAGCTTCATATCTTCACGAAGATATTTACATACTACTTTAGGTCATTCAATGCTTTGGGGCTCTCATTGTTTTTATCTATGATGTGCTATATAGTACAATGTGCATGATACTAAGCAAACTGTGAAATGATATACAAAAATATGGAAAAATATAGGACTCAAGTTGGTAAACAACCAGTGTGCCAACTTTACATGTATTTCTATACATATATATAATTTATAATCTTTCAAAAGTTAATAAGTATGTATATATATCTATTTACCTATGTAAATCATAATTACAGAATTATAAAGAAAGCTTGGCTTTTCTAGGCTGAGTCTACATTAAATCTTGGAATCAAATTCAGAGTACACAGCAAGGAAGAAACCAAGCAAAGATAAACGAGAGCCCCACAAGAATAGATTAAAACATTATCTATAATGTTTTCATATCCACAATGCTTTCATTCTTGATATCTAAGCTAGGGTTTCTAGTCCTGTGTTAAAACACAATGACAAAAAGCAACTTGGAGAGGAAGCAGTTTATTTTTCTTGTGCTTCCACCGCATAGTTCACCTTCAAAGGAAGCCAGGACAGAAACTCAAACAGGGCAGGAACATAGAGAAGAAACTGATGCGGAAGCTATTGGAAGTGCTGTTTACTTGTTCATTCCTTATGGCTTCCTTGACCTCCTTTCTTACAGAATCCAGTGTGCCACCCACAATGGGCTGGGCTCTCCCACATCAATCACTAATTAAGAAAACGCCCTACAGTGGTATTACAGGGCCTTGAGGAAGGTTGTTGCCTAATTTTCTGAGAAATCGCCACACTGATATGCAAAGGGACTGCAACAGCTTGCATTCCCACCAGCAATGCAGGAGTGTTCCCTTTCCCGTTAGCCCACAACCTCTCCAGCATAGGTTGTCATCAGTGTTTTGGGTCTTGGCCATTCTTACAGGTATAAGATGGAATCTCAGAGTTGTTTTGATTTGCATTTTTCTGATGACTAAGGATGTTGAACATTTCCTTAAGTGTCTTTGTGCTGTTTTAGATTCCTCTGATGAAAAGAATCTGTTTAAGTCTTTTTTTTTTTATCACTTTGGGGTATATATTCAAAAAGACGCTCAATTGTGCCATGAGGACATGTGCTCAACAATGTTCGTAGCAGCATTGTTTGTCATAGCCAGAACCTGAAAACAACCTAAATGCCCCTCAACCGAAGAATGGATAAAAAAAAAAAATTGTGGTGCATTTACACAATGGAGTACTACACAGCAGAAAAAAATGACATCTTGAATTTTGCAGGCAAATGGATGGAGCTAGGAAACATCATTTTGAGTGAGTTATCCCAGGCCCAGAAAGATAATTATCACGTGTACTCACTCATAAGTGGTTTTCAAACATCAATCAAACAAACAGACAAAAAACAGCCCACAAATCACAATCCCAGAAAACCTAGACAACAATGAGGACCCTAAGAGAAACATACATAGATCTAATCTACATGGGAAGTAGAAAAAGACAAGATCTCCTGAGTAAATTGGAATCATGGGGACAGTGGAAGCGGGCTGAAGTGGAGGGGTGAGGCAGGGAGCGGAGCAGAGAAAAGTGTAGAGCCCAATAAAAATCAATAAAAAATAAAAAAAGAAAATCCCCTACAGGCTTGCCTATAGCCCAATTTTATAGAAGAAGTTTCTTAGTTGAAGCTCCTTCCCAGCAAATAGCTCTAGACTGTATCCAGTTGATGTAAAATTAGCCAACACACTTGGTAACAAAGAGCTCTTATATAACTGTGCCCTGTAGCTGAATACACACTCTTGGCACAGGAAGTGATGCAAGTTCAAGGGGAAAGGAGAGAGTTGTAGGACCAGCTACAGCTTCATTCCAATGAGGTAAATGGCTGATTTAGAGACCCCCCCCTTTTGCTCCCTGTAGTCCCTCCTTCTCTGGAGGGGCCACATTCTCTTTTAGAGGACTGCCACCTGGTTTAATCAGAACTATCCAGCTAAGTCATCCTTTTGTCTGACACAAAATCAACTTATTTGGGACTTTACATCTGGGTAACCTCTTCAGAGCTATAGACAGCTAGTGCTTGCGTCTCTGGAACAAGGAGTGTTCAGACTACAAAGTATTGCTGCCACTACCAGCCCTCCAACTTAGGGGCTGTCTTTTGAAGCTCACCTTAGCCAGAAATACACTTAAAAGGGAATTTTAGAGAATGTAGTTCACTGTAGCCAAGATGACACATCACAAAGCCATACTGGATACCAATAAAAATGGTTTTTAATCTTGACAACAAAATAAACAGCTTCTCGTACAGAAGCGAGGGTCGTCCAGGAACATTCTCTGTGTGTTCCTCCCCCCATGCCTGCTCTCTCTGTCCATCAGCATGTGGACGTGGTTAACTGTGTCTTGGGGAAGTGGTGAACATGAGGGAGATTTGCCTTCCCCACACCGCTGCTGCCAGACCATCCTGCGCACCATCACAAAGATGACTTATCGAGCTACGGCTAGGTTCTGACAGGGAACCGTGTTGCCGACATACCAGCACAGATGTACCTCTGTTTTCTACAAAAGTACCTTTATTTTTTTTCCTTTTGAGTGCTGCCCAGGTCCCTTCTGCTCGCTTCGTGTCTTCCCCCTTAGGCTTCTGCTTTGAAGAACAGGAGGAAGGCTTGTTTTTGAGGGCATCTTCTCCTCCGTGCTTCTTCATTCTTCTGAATTATACAGCATATAAGTTACAGACAGGAAGGCTGGAACTCGTTAAGGAATTTGTTTTCAGTGTAGTTCCAAACAGAATGCCCTATATAGCGAGACTTGTGGTATTTCTCAGTGACTCAGTTACTAGCCAAAGAAAGTTTGAATAATGTTCTTTAAGTTTAAATTTAATAAAATACATTTAATGAATTTCTTTAAAGAGTATAAATTCCCAGAACCCAGACAGACACACAGTTTAATGTATTATCTATTATCTGGCTAGTACTGGAGGTCATTCCACAAGCCCCAGCTCCCAGCTTTCACCAACAGCTCCCAGTTCTGCACCTGAGGAGAACTGGCAGCTGCATGCCACACTCAACCCACGGAGCACAGCCCACCGTGAAGGCCTTGCTATTCCTCCCTCACAGACCTTGCTTTCCTGCAACAGTAGAACCATGGCCTTGTTCTGATGCCTTGGCTCTCCAACCTGCCATGCTGACCTTCTAATGGATGCTTGCTTACACCTCAATATCTTAAAAGATATAATGTTGACTTCTTCTCGCCAGACTCTCCATAGAGACTGTGGCCCTTAGTTTATGGATAGATCTCCTGAAAGTAGCTGCCATTATGACACCTTCTTAACTTCTTTTGCTCAAAATAGCAGCCCCTGTCCTATGCCACACTAGTAACTTGGTGACACACTTATTAACACTTTCAAGTCAGTCTCAATCCAACTGCCCAATTGCCCCCAGTGCCTCTGAATGAAACACACATTAAAGGATTTACCAAGTAGGACTATTAAATATTTGTATGTGATAATTTTTAACATGTAATCTTTTCACATATCCTAATAAAAATTACATAAAAGAAGAAGAAATTTAACAAAAGCATGATGGTGCTGTGTTGCCAAAACAGAGCCTGGGACCCTTAAGGTAACAATCATGGGTCCTGGAGAGAGGTACCCATATTTATTCAATATGAGGGCCTCCCACCTCCTTTTTCTATTTTGTGAAAGAGAAGGAAAGAGAGGAGAAAGAAAGAGGGAGGGGGAGCGTGTCTTTTCTATTTGTCCAAGATGACCTCAAATTCATAACCACTCCCCCCCAGCACCACAAACGGCTAGCATTACAAGTGCACATCTTGCTCTCTTGAACATTCTTAAACATACAGTTTGTGATCATTTGAAAGAGACATGTTCCCCATAGTCTCATGTATTGGAACACTTGGTCCCCATGTGGTGGCAATGTTTGGAGAGGTTTATAGAACTTTCAGGACATGGAACCTTGCTGGAGGAAGTACGCCACTGGGGTTGGGCTTGAAAATTTATAGTTCACTGCACTTCCGGTTTGCTCTGTGCTGTCTGAGTAGTGAGCTGTGGTGTCTCAGCTTCCTGCTTCAACCACCTGCTGTCATGTTCCTCCACCGCTATGGACTTTCTGCTGGGACTGAATATAGAAATCAACGTTTTCTCCTTAAGTCGCCTTTTGTCATGGTATTTCATCACAGCAATATAAAACAATTAGCAAATACCTTTAAACCAGAAATTGTTCTAAGAATGAGAGCAACTATATGTATGATGTTGTATTTCTGCAGCATGGATGAACAAACACATGTGAGTGGTCCTTTGGGTTTTCGCATTCTAGACTGTGAAACAAGGAGCAAGCAAATGATCACAACAGTTTAAAGTCCACAGAAAAGGTGTTTCACCCTGTCCTGAAATGTTGGAGAGGACACTGCAAGAAATCAACTTTGGGTCACTCCTGAAGAACAGTCAGAATGAACTCATCAGGCAGGGAAGGGGGCAGAAAGCCTTTGCAGGTGGACAGAACAAGACATGGAAAAATGCAGTGTGCTGAGAGCCTGCAGGTATTCCTCTATTGCTAGTTTGTAGGCTGGATCCAGCAGCAATGGCAAACGAGAAGTCAGATAAGTTAGAGAATTATTAACTCATACTGTCCTCTCCAACACCTTACCCTTCAGATGATGGAGCACTTGTGGGATTTCTAAGTTACAAGGTTGGTATGAATTTGTTTGAGTTTTCATGAGTCTGTACAGGAAAGGGGAAGGAGAACAGTTAGAAAATTTCTAAAGACTTTGAGGAAAAAGTATTTGAAAATCTATAAAAAGAAGATTGCAAAGGAAAGAGAATGGAAAGTGTAATACAAAGAGATATTCCCAATTTTCTATCCTATGTGAGGCCCCCTCAGAAGCCTCGTCAGTTCTCAGGGTTCTTCCAAAGTCAGATGGAGGTAACAATCCTATGTCCCTGACTAACTGTCCCTCTGGCAATCCTGCTGTCTCCCTTTTCTTACTACAGATGTTAATTTTTATCTGCATCTTTGCCCAAGAGAATCCAGCCTGTTACATGGGAATCAAGAGGGGAAAGAAGCAACTAACCACAGAATCCAGTTAGAACTGAAATTGAGGGAGATGAAGGAACCTCGGTGGATTCCAGGTTCGGGTTGGGATTTGCTTGAATGCTATGAAACTAGTCCAAATACGTAACATCCTGGGTGCCATGCTTTGAAGAGAAAACAATGGACTTCATTTAAAGTTCCTGTAAGACACTGTCATAAGAATATTGAGGTTTCGGTTGTCTGGAAGACTGTAGAATTAGGGTAGAGAATAGACTTTATTGTTCACAAACTATAAGCCTAGTAACTAATGAATTAACAAAATACAAGAATAGGAAACAATACAAGAAAATTAGGATTAATGGATTTCTAGACAACAGTGTGATCTCTAAGTCACTCTTGGTAACAGTTCCTTCCTTGTTTGATGTAAGCATTGTTGATGGAGGGTAAGGTCACTGTGAATAGGATCTGGTTTTTCTACCTTTGAACACATGAAGGGAGAACTGAATAAAATAGGGTTGTTGGAAATCTAATGGACGAAGTCAGCAGCTAGTGTTGCTGGAGCCCTCGGTTCTCTCTAAGGTGAATGATGTTGCTCTGAAGACTTGGGGGTCAGGAAGCACGCATTCTGATACTTAGCTCGTTTTAGATGGGTGTTGAATTTTTCAGTTAGATTTATTTATTTATTGCTATTCATGTGCATATGTGATAAAGGAGTGGTCATGTGACATATCATGTGTGTGTAGGTCAAAGGGTGATTTGTAGGAGTCAGGTCCAAGGATCAACTCGGGTTATCAGTTTTGGTGAGAAGCACATTTACATAAAGTTATCAGGCAATGGTAAGATTGTGTGTAAAGTTTCTTCTTATATTTTTCCCTGTTTTTTTTTTTTTTGAAAGCCTCCCATTTTTTTTGAATGGGCCTTCCAGTTCAGAGCTATCAGTACACAGTAGTCTCAAGTGACTCTCTCAGTGACTTTTAAGGATGCTCACGGCCAGAAGGACCTCTCAGCAGAGCCTAATACCAGCTTATGGATTCCTGATTATGTCCTTACACATGAATAAGACAAGTTAGACCTATTATGCAGCTATTCCTTCCCATTTGTAGCTGATCTTTAAGAAATCATGCAAATCCCAAATTCACCTTAGATAGCATTTTCTGAGCAGCTGCCTTAGTGAAGCCACACCTACTATGCTGTACTCGTCCAAAGCACCTCAGAAATTCAAGGACTACTCAGGGTCCCAAATTAGAATGTAGTCAGTCTGAAACATCCCTGATCAGTATTATGCCACAGCAATTTGATGTCTAGACTTCTTGTTTCAGTCAGGAGATTAACTGGCTTATCTTAACCCCAAGGGCAACCTTTGGCTCACATCCAAGAAGTCAGTAGTTCTCAGGTTGGCCCCTGGCAGATCAAGCCATCAGCCACTTGCCTAATCCCACCATCATACGCAGAGTTACAGAACAGGACCTTTTCCATGCAGTTTTAGACGTCACTGCTGCTGCTGTTGTTTCTAATAGGGACATTTTAAAGGGGCAACTAAATGGTGGTGAATTTTTTCAGAATAAGTAACATGCATTACAGAAACATCACGAGAAGTTTTTTACTTGCATTGAAAATTTGTAGCACAGAATAGCTTTAGGATTCGTAATTTAAAGAATGTTAGAGCCGCTCTTTCGGTTGTGCAGTGGCTCGGCTGGTTAAATTTTTTTGTACAAAGCTGTAGGTCTTAGCTTGAACCCTGAAACCTATGTGAAAATAGAGGGACAGAACAATTCACAAGGCTGTCTTTCCACTGCCACACCTGTGTAAGGACTCCTGCCCCGGCGGACACAGACACAGTCACACACGTTCCACATACACATTAACAACAATAGTTTAGAGCTCAAACTCCAGGAAACTCAAACACCTTCCTGTCCCTGCCTTAATTACATTCTTCCTCGCTGTCATCTTCCTTTCTTGAGTGGACCAACGTGATTTCTGAGCCCCACAAAAATTCAAACTATTAAGTCGTAGACTTCTGTACTGGAGAACTACTATTTGTATCATCTCAGAGAAATCAACTATTTTCCTGTGTGTTTTCCTATGTGGTTCTAGCTGGGCTGAAATTCAATATCTTCCTGCCTCGGCCTCCTGAGTGCAGATCTTATAGTATGCACCAACATCCATCTCTGTTCGGAAATTCTTTAGTCATTTTAAATAATTTCTCCAAGCCAGTACCCGTTGCTGTATAATGGCTGATTCTGTGCAAATCCACACTAATACATATTCTCAGAAGCAACCTTACTTACTAAATTACAATGAATATGCTAATTAAAATTTTTGGACTCATATAAAAGAGAGTCTAAAATAAATGAGTTGAAGGGTTTTTTTTTCTGCTTTTTTGAAACAGGGTTTCTCTGTAGCTTTGGAGCCTAACATAAAACTAGGTCTTATCGACCAGGTTGGTCTCAAACTAACAAAGATCCATCTGCCTCTGCTTCCTGAGTGCTCGAATTAAAGACATGCAACCAGCACAGCCCAGTCCTTGAGCTGAACTTTTGAAGTTCCTGACAATGATTCCAAGACCTGAAGCTGGTCTGAAAGGAGGAACTCAGTGTCAGACAGCTACAAGGAATGGGCAGCTGCCACAGAGTCCATCTATATTCCTGCACTCAGGAGGCTGAGACAGCTGACCACAAGCACGAAGTCAGTCTGGGCTACACAATGAAACCCTTTCTCAAAAACAAGCAGTACTCTAAGCACTTTGTTGGGTGCAGTCTGTTCTCTGTAGGACAGACAGTTCTCCTTCAAAATGCTGGCAGATAACATGTATGGGACAAGTATTGATCCAGGCTTTGGACCACACTGAAGTAGGTAGGTGTGTGTGAGAATCCACAAGTAACTTGCCTGAACACTCACCAAGTATTTACTGTGTTTTATAACTTTGATCCTTGTTAGAAGTCGAGCATGTGTTATGCACAATGTTATCCATGCTTACCAATGGTGCACACACAACAGAAACAGCTAAGCTCATATGTGCAACAAGTTACCTAAGTTTCTTAACAGATTATATTCAATGAGCGGGAGCTCATTTGTCAAGCCTATTTCCCATTGCATAAGTGGAACACAATAATAGATTTGGTCTCTTAAGCTTCTATAAAACACTTTAAAATTTTGTGTACAAATCAAAGTTTATATTGAAGCCTCAAACACCATGCAGAACTTAACATATCAGGCCTGAGAAACTTAGCAGACACAGATACTGAGCCCTTGGGCTTTTAGGGTTACATATGATGTAAGAAAACAAAGTCAGGTAGTGGTGGCACACGCCTTTAATCTCAGCACTCAGAAGACAGAGGCAGGGAGATCTCTGTGAATTCAAGGCCAGTCTGATCTACAAGAGCTAGTTCAAAGATGGGCACCAAAGGTATAGAGAAACTCTGTCTCAAAAGAAGATGATGATGATGATGATGAAGAAGAAGAAGAAGAAGAAGAAGAAGAAGAAGAAGAAGAAGAAGAAGAAGAAGAAGAAGAAGAAGAAAAGGAGGAGGAGGAGGAGGGGGGAGGGGAAGGAGGAGGAAGAGGAGGAGGAGGAAGAGAGAAAGAAAGAAAGAAAGAAAGGAAAGGAAACACAGAAAGAAAGCAAAGCATAAATTCTGCCTCAGTTAAACTTGTGTGAGCAGCTAAGCAGCTAATCTGCCTTGACCTAAATTGACTCTTTGTGAAAGGTGGCAGAGAAAGTTGGAAATGTGTTAGTAATGAACTGCACTCTACACTCTCTCCAGTAATAAATATCCTGGTACCTTAGAGGCATGGGTAACAGAACCTAGTGTAGTGTAGAATTGGTCAAAGAGGGTATCACAGAAAGCATGAATGAATAAAGATGGACACCCAGACATGTTCTGTATTATCAGAGTTAATGATGTTGAAATTTTAACACTTAAAGACGAAGAGGAAAACGTTCTTATTTCAATGTGCCAAACATATGCATGTTGGAAAATGTCGTATACATATTTCTGTTTCAATATGTTTTATTTTCATTTAATCTACAGCTTAGGAGAGGGTTCAGGGAATTACAACGCTTCGTAGTGGCTAGAGAGGCTGAGAGCAGAGGTCCTGAGCCTGGCTAATGCAAAGCAGAAGAGTCTCTGGAAGCCCACGAGTGTCATGTTGAAGGCTAGGCATTTGAAAGGATACTTGCTCCGCAAAGGCTTGAGCCGGCCAATCTGCAAGGGGTGGACAGGTTCGTCCCCTGCTTGGCGAGTTTCACCTCCTCTTAAGAAAAGTAGCTCTCCAAGAAGTTATAGCAGGGGAGCCTAAGGCAAGCTCATAAAGACCCAGAAAGGCCTGGTTCTGGTTATTTTCTGGGGTCAACATGGTTTCCATAACACCTTAGACTTTACTGCAGTCTTCTTACGACAACATCTACCTGTCCTGGAACAGTGCAATCATGGGGCTGTTTTTGTATCTTTCGTAGACACTGAATGTTCTCTCCCATGCTTCTTTTTATCCTGTTCAGAGAACAAGGGTCTCACTGCAGAGCCGTGGCCCAGGAAAAGTGGTGTATACAGGAGGTCCACGGGGCACATTAACTAGGAAGTAGACAGCAGCCTCTACCTGGTTAGAGCACTCTGACCAGCCTGGAAAGTCACAGCAGGTTGACACTATGAAGATAAGGGCAAAAAGATATTGGTGGGACCTGAAGTCTGAGACACAAGCAAATTATGTTGGAGGCTGTGAAAAGATGGGAATGTGGTTTCAAGTTTAAAAGGAAAGAGCCCTGTGGTATGCTCCATCCAAACATTGCTGAAGCAAAAGGGGTGGATTTAGGGGACCTCAGAATCACTTACAATTAATTTGCAGCATTACCTGATGTATGTGTTCTATAAACCAAACTGCTAAATCAGTTCTGGATAAAGATGCTATTATGATGCTTAATTATAGTTAGTGTGCTTCTGCCACTCGCTCTGCTAGCGACGGTGCTAGCAGGTCAGTTATACTATTTTTATACTCCTGGCACATTAGTTCGTTCGTGTTCGCTGTATAATCAGTATTATTTATATCCCCACTTTAGAGAGAAAAAAATCTGTAACTCGCTCAAAATCATTTAGGAACAAATGAGAGACTCCATCTTAAATATATCCCAATCCAAAGTTTGGTATTACTCCTGATATTCTATGTTACTAAATTCAAAAATTTATAAAATTATAGAATATGGCTCCTACTCAAAACAGCAAGGAACCTATAATATACCTATCAGTTTGTAATGCTGCTTTATGGGACTTTTATTGAGGCTAGCTGTAGGACTTTATGGACTCAAATATTGGAACCTGACTGCTGCAATTAGTTGTTCAGAATAAAAGCCAGGCTTGAAAGTCCTTCTTTGCATTGAATTTCAAATGTTCTACTTTGAATGAAACAGATGTTGAACTTTAGATTAGTTCAATCTGTGCTAGATTTATCCTGTGCACACAGTAAGATAGCTCTAACATGGGCACTTACGTTCCTTTCTCTTTAGGGACACCTTTCCCCAGACCAGATTCATCTGCAATTTAAACAAGGTCTTTTCAAAGAAATAGGAGATTTTAGTTAAAAGCAGAAGAATTAGTTCAGTGGGTCTGAGCAATGGTCCATCCAATATTCTGTCTATTCTAGGAGCATAAAGGGGTATGTCATATGAAATTCAAAAGATTAAGGGTGTACTGGAGACTTCATGACATTTCCTGTCATCTGTGAATTTAGATTAACCTTTCTTAAGGTCTGTATCTTAGGTTTTCATGGTACAAAGTGCTACTAATACACTGCCCTTTGAATAAACTAACATAGGAAACACCTTGGATTTGTAGATTCAAGAGCTGTCGTCACAAATATCTATAGTATTATCTGAAATGGGTTTGGCTGGGTTTTTTTGTCTAATTAGGTTGTGTCCAACCCACCCAGGTTCACTATAGAACTTGTAATATCTGTTTAAAATAATTATTAGCAATGGGTTATTAAACATGTAAGCATCAAGTTAGTGTTTTCTCTTGATATAAAGAGGAAAGTTGAATATAACTTTCTTTTTAAAATATTTCAGCTTTAAAGCCTAGTGGTAGTCTGAATTTGTAATTCTAGCATGCAGGAAGCAGAGGCAGATGGATTTTCATAAATTCAAGGACAGCCTGGTGTACGTAATAAGTTTCAGGCTAAACAGGACTTTGAAGTGAGACCCTGTCTCAAAGGGAAAGAAAATTTACAAACCAAAATAAATAAAAACTTGCTTCGGAAGTCGGAAGCCACTGGGCATTCTTTGTGCAGAATGCAATATTCTCAAAATGACAAACTATAATCTCAAGGAATATAGTTGTTGGGACTTATATGTGCCACAAGAAAGTGTTCTAATTGCACAAATACATTATATCACCTGGGCTAATTGCAGATTCCAAATCACAATTTCTATCTGTTTTAGAACCTTCATATCAAATCACATTTAAATCAATGAGTTAAATTGAAACAGATCACTATGCCAGCAACAACGGACATCTTCTGAAAACATTTTAAACTCCAGGCTGGAGAAGAAATCCTTCTTCTCTGCTTCATGCATCTCAGATGTTCCTGGGTCAGGTGTGTGAGGCTCAGTCTTTTCCTGAAAAGTTTAGATAAGAAGGGTTATTTCATTTGTTTGTTTTGGGGTGATTATAGAATTTTTTTGTTGTTTTCAAAAGTCTACAGGAGCAAGAGGCATCTAAGTGTGCTACCCATGAGAGCATCAATAGGTTTTTAAATGCAATATAGGCATTTAATAAATTTTAGAAAGTTTGGTGAGTCTTTGACAAACGCTAATCTATTTTCACACAGTCACCTAATTAGAACCATTCTTTATGGCTCATAACTGAAATATAAAAACAATGTCCCAAAATCATTTGAAACAACTCTGTAAAGAGTTCGTGTGTGTAGAGAAGGCGAACTTACTAGTGTTGAGTGGACGGATTTGATGGAGACCTCCAATTTGGACTTCTCTCCAGACAATGTCTGGCTATGGGTCTCTGCATCTTATCCTGTCTGCTGCCAGAAGTATTTCTGGTCATAATTACATAGGCCAATGATCTATAAGTATAGCAGAATATCATTAGTAGTCATTTTATTGATTTTTAAACCATAGGTCTCTGGCCTTTGCTTACCCAAGCAGTATCATGGGTTCCTTTTCATGGAGGGGGCCTTAGGTCAAATCAGCCATTGGTTGGCTACTTCCATAAGTTCTGTGCCTCCTTTGCACCAGCATATTTTGAAGGCAAAGTAGATGGTAAGTCAAAGAATTTGTAACTTGGATGGGGTCCACATTTCTCTTTTGGTACCTGCAGAGTTTCTTCTCACACCAAAGAGACTAGGACATAGGGGGAAAGGCTTCATTTGGCAGCTCAGCTTCTCCATGTTCACTGAGTTGTGTGGATGTTGTTCTCAGCAATGGAAACCTGCTTTCCGTTTGTGGAGAGCAACCATTCATCTTAGAAAAACCTGGGTTGTTTGGTGATTTCTATGGGACCCCCCTCTTGGCCAACAACTCAATTGACTGTAAACCAGTCCCACCTCTGGAAAAATCACTTGACTACAAGAAGTTAGTTGAGACAGTGCATTCCCCATTACTAAAAGTCCTAATTATAATCACCTTCACAAATCCCAGGAAGTTTCCACTGCAGTAGGTTTCCATACCACCCCTAAATGGTCCCTGATTCTTGCCATCTCTCCTAAAATTCTCTTCCTCAATCTCTTCTCTCCCACACATACCTGATTTCTCCTTCTCCCATCCCACCCTGCCCCTATTCCACCCATAAAATCTATTCTGTTTCTTCCTCCCCAGGGAGATCCATGCATCCCCACCTAGACCCCTACTCTTTAACTGACCACTTTAGGTCTACAGACAATAACTTGGTTATCATCTACTTAACAGCTAATATCCACCGAATATACATACCATATTTGTCTTTCTGGATCTGGATTACTATGCGGAGATATTTGCCCAGGCGCAAAGGGCCTGGGGGCCAACAGGTTCTTGCTGGTCTAAACCAGACTAAACCAGGTGTCTAAGATGTAGTATGTAACTTCCTCAAATTGTGCCAACCTAGGTCTGCCAAGGGGCCCCAGCAACAGCTGCTCTTCCATAAGACAAGATGGACCTGAGCCAATCTCCAGCTGCAACAAGAGGCCCTGATACCACTGCTGCTGCTTCCTCTCCCTAAATTAAACTGAGCTTACTACATCCATCCTGCCCCCGTCGAGACTGAATGATTGATCACACTCCTACCCACTTTCTCCCCCAAAAAGGAAGTTCAGTGGTGATATGGGATGTCCTTCTATATGTGTGTTGTTTTCACTGGTTAATGAATAATTTTGCTTTGGCCTATAGTAAGGCAGGATATAGCCAGGCTGGAAGGGACATTGAGATAGAGTAGGTGAAGTCAAGGAGATGCCTTGTAGCTTCCCAAGAAGCAATAGGTATTAAATCATGAGCTTAGTGGTAAAATACAAAATAATAGAAATGGGTTAAGATATAAGAGCTAGCTACAAATATACCTAAGCTATTGGCCAAACAGTGTTGTAATTAATATAGTTTCTGTGTGATTATTTGGGTCTGGGTGGCCAGGAAATGAATGAGCAGTGTCAGTTTACACAGTGGGACAAAGAAGCAGATCAAAGCAACAAGTTTCCTCACCCAGGATGATTTTTTTCTAGGTCCATCCATGCTCCTGCAAATTGAAGAATGTCACTTTTTTCAGAGATGAGTAATACTCCATTTTGTAAATGTACCACATTCTTTACTCATTCTTCTGTTGAGGACCTTCTAGATTGTTTCCAGTTTCTGGGTACTATGAACACAAGCATGTGATCAAACCGGATTCTCTGAATGTGGCTGATACGGGGACTGTCTGAGAAGCCATTGATAATGACTCTGGGACTTGTTTCCTCTGCATGTACTGGCTTTTTGGAATCCTAGTCTGTTTGGATGCTCACCTTCCTAGACCTGGAGGGACGGGGGAGGAACTTGAACTTCCCACAGGCCAGGAAACCCTGACTGCTCTTAGGACTGGAGAGGGAGGAGGAGAGGGATTGGGGGTAGTGGGAGGGTATTGGAAGGAGGGGCGGAAGTGGAAACTTTTATAAATTAGTTAAAAAAATAAAATAAATTGCTTTTATTTTATTTTTAGGTATGTCCTTTGTATCCCCAATCTCTCCAGTACTTTTATGATAGAGGATGGTTTGATTTTGTCAAAAGCCTTATCTATATCTAATGAATTGATCATGTGGTTTTTTTTCTTTAAGATTATTTATATGGTGGATTACATTGACAGATTTTCATGTTTTTCCATTTCTGCATCTCTGGAATGAAGCCTATTTGATCATCATGGATGATCTTTTTCATGTGTTCTTGGATTCAGTTTGCAAGTATTTTCTTGAGTATTTCTGCTTGTCTGTTCATAAGAGTAATAGCTCTGTAATTCTCATTCTTTATTGAGTCTTTATGTGGTTTGACTGGTCACATAAAATTAATTTGGCAATGTTCCTTCTGTTTCTATTGAATTATCCTGTGGAATTATTCTGTGTAATAATTTGAGGAGTAATGGAGTTAATTCACATTTGAAAGTCTGCTAGAATTCTTTGCTAAATCATCTGCCCCTGCTCTTTTTTAGATGGGTAAACTTTTAATTATGGCTTCTATTTCACTAGGCGTTATAGAGTTGCTTAAATTTCTTGTTTGATCTTGACTTAACTTTAGTAACTAGTATTTATCATGAAAATTATCAATTTCTTTTAGATTTTACAATTTGGTGGCATATATGTTTTTAAAGTATGTCCTTATGATACTCTGGATTTTCTTAGTGATTTTTGTTATACTCCTTTTTTATTTCTGATTTTGTTTGATAGTCTCTCTATGTCTTTAAGTTATTTTGCATAATGCTTTGACTATCATGCTGATTTTCTCAAAGAACCAACTCTTTGTTTCATTAATTCTCTGTATTGTTCTCTTTGTTTCTATTTCATTGATTTTGGTCATCAATTTTATTATTTCTTTCTCGCTACCCTTTTGGATGTGATTGCTTCTTTGTTCTAGAGCTTTCAGGTGTGCTGCTAAGTTGTGAGTATAAGATCTTTTGAATGGTTTTATGAAGCCTCTTAGTGCTATGAACTTTCCTCTTAGCTTGTGTGGAACATTCATTTTCATTGAATTCTTGGAAAACTTCCATATCTTTATTTCTGCTTGACCTATTTTTCATTCAGTAGAGAGCTGTTCAGTTTCTATGAGTTGTTGTTGTTGGTATCCAGCTTTAACCCTTGGTGGTCTGATAGGATACAGTCAATTATTTCAATTTTCTTGTATTTGTTAAGACTTGCTTTGGTCTAAGAATGTGGTCAATTTTGGAGAAAGTTCAATGAGGTACTGAGAAAGGGGTTTTTTTTGTGTTTGGGGGTGAAATAAATATTCTATAAATATGTTAGGTCCATTTGGTTTATAACACCTGTTAACTCTAGTATTTTTGTGTTTACTTTCTGTCTGGATGGCCTGTCCATTGCTAAGAGTGACGTATTGATTTCTCCCACTTTCAGTGTGTGAGGGGAGTCAAAATGTGACTATACTGTGGTAGTGTGTCTTTTACAAACTTGGGTGTCTTTGTATTTGAAACATAGATGTTAAAAATTGAAATGTCCTCTTGGCGGAGTGTTGGAGGAGACCACTTATTGGTTCCTGGCTGCCCGGCTAGCTTAGACCCGAAATAATTACATAGAAACTTTATTAATTAAATCACTGCTTGTCCCATTAGCTCTAGCTTCTTTTTTGGCTAACTCATATTAATTTAACCAATTTCTATTAATCTGTATATCTCCACATGGCTGCGGCTTACCAGGTAAAGTTTCTAGCATCTATCTCTGGCGTCTCCTTGGCTTCTCTCTGACTCCACCCTTCTTTCTTCCAGCATTCAGTTTAGTTTCCTGCCTAGCTAAGTTCTGTCCTGCTATAGGTCCAAAGCAGTTTCTTTATTCATCAATGGTAATCACAGCATACAGAGTGAAATCCCACATCAGGGGAGATTTCCTTTGCCGAGTATATTCTGCCCTTCCTCATATCTTTTGATTAGTTTTGGTTTGAAGTCAATTTTATTAGATAATAAAATGGGTCCCCTGCTTGCTCTTAGGTTCATTTGCTTAGAAAATCTTTTTTCAAGCCTTTACCCCAAGGCAATGTCTATCCTTGGTGTTAAGGTATGTTTCTTGTACATAGCAGAAGGATGAATACTGTTTTTGCATCAATTTTGTGAGACTATCCTTTTATTGGGAGAGTGAGGCCATTAATATTAAGAGATATCAATGATTCCTGCTATTTTGTTGTCAGTGGTGGTGGTTGTGGTGGTGTGTGTGTATGTGTGTGCATGTGCGTGTGTGCGTGTATGTGTGTGTGTTTCCCTTCTTTTTGTTTTTCTGGTATGAGATTATTACTTCCTGTCTTTTCATGTGTGTAGTTAACCTCCCTGTGCTGAATTTTTCTGTATAGCACCTTCTCTAGCACTAGACTTATATATAGATTTAAATTTTACTTTATCATGGATTATCTTCTCTCTGCATCTATGGTGATTGAAAGTTTTGCTAGGTATAGTAGTCTGGTCACCTATAGTCTGTAGTATGTCTGTTCAGGTATTTCTGGTTTTTAGAGTCTCTTTTGAGATATCAGGTGTAATTCTAATAGGTCTGTCTTTTTATGTTACTTTTTCTCCTTGCCTATAGCTTTTAATAGTCTTTCTTTATTCTATAATGTTTTCATGTTTTCTTTATTATATAGTGAGGGACTTTCTTTTCTGGTTCAATCTATTTGATGTTCTGCATGATTCTTGTACCTTTATAGGCCTCTCCTTCAGGTTAGGGAATTTTTCTTCTTTGATTTTGTTGGAGACATTTTCATGACCTTTGAGCTGGATTTCTTCTCCTACCTCTGTATTTTTCATTGTATCACAATACCCTACGTGTTTTGTGTCAGGAGTTCTTTGGGTTTGACTTTTCTTTGAGTAATGTATCTATTTTTTCTATGGTATCTTCAACTCTTGAGATTCTCTCTTCTATCTCTTATGTTCTGTTGGTAAAGCTTGCTACTATAATTCTCATTTGAATTCTTATTTTTTTTTACTCCCAGAAATACCTCAGTTTGTGTTTCTTTATTAATTCTATTTCCATTTTTATGCCTTTCTATCGACTATTTGTTGGTGTTTCCTTTGACTTTTGTAAGAATTTTATTTCTTTCCTCTAATTGTTTGTGTTTTCCTGGATTTCTTCAAGGGATTTATTCATTTCTTCCTTAAGGACCTCTGTCATTTTCATATAGTTGGTCTTATTATCTTCTTCATGTGCTTCAGCTATGCTGGAATAGCAAAGACCTGCTGTGGTAGATAACTGGGCTCTAGTGGGGGTATGTTGTCCTGGTTGTTATTGATTGTATATTTTCACTGGTGTCTAGGCATCTAAGTTTGGAATGATTATATATCTAGGTAATAATTTCTGGATTCATCTTTGTTGGGTGTGTGTTTTGTTCCTTAGTTTCTGCTTCCTCTCTGGATTTTCAGAGAGTAAGATGTCTGTGTGTTGCCTGTTTTTCTGGACTGCTCAGCTGATGTGCTGCTCAGGGGATATCTGTTGGTGTTGGAGGCTGGGATACTGGGATGAGTCAGAAGAACTAAGGCTGAAGGGAAATGTCTTTGTGATCCACCTGAAACAGAATCTGAGATGGAAGGGAGACCACAGTCATTTTCTAGCTACAGAGCTAGAAATGATAGTGGAGGAACTGGATCTCAGGAGTAGGAGGAGAGGTATGGGTGTACCTTCAGCCTGCTTGCTGCCCTGAAAGAAGTTGCCCTTGGGTTAGCAGGGGGTGCCTTTGGGGAGTAGGGTCTGGGACAAGTCAGTAAGTAGAAGGAGAAAGGTTAGAAGTAGAAGATCTGTGAAATCCACCCTGTGAAAGCAAGGCTGCCAGAAAGGCTGCCATGTTCACTCTGCTGCAGAACTGGGGATGAGTCTTTGGGATTGGGTATGGAGAAACAGAGATTGTGAAAGTCTGTGGGCAACCTACCGAGCTTTTTAGGTGTGGCCAGTGGTTCAGCAGGGAATGCCTGTTGGGGGGCATGGCCTATGAAACAGAGATGTGTGGAGAGAAGGAAGTTAGGAGGAGGTTGACTGTGGGATGCACAGAAGATGTGAGGGGGATAGGGGTGGGGGAGTGAGAAGGTGGGGAGAGGCTGCAGCTGGTGACCTGTTGTAGCAGTAGGGACCAAACTGAGGGATTGGGACTGGAGGAACAGAGACAGTGGAGAAGGTCTTGCTCTGGGGTTTCTTTAACAAAGGCAATAATCCCATTTGTGGGAGCTCTGTCCTTTTGATCCAGCCACATTCCAAAATCCCCCACAGGATGAGAGGCATAAACATTCAATCCATTGCAACTGATATATTTGGAAGATATATAGAGAAATAGATAGAGAGAGAGAGAGAGAGAGAGAGAGAGAGAGAGAGAGAGAGAGAGAGATAAATATATGCAGATGAAAAATAGAAAAAAATAGAAAAAGAAATTGAACAATCTATCTGTGGGGTAAATTCCCTATTGTTTTCTTTCTTTAAATTGCTGCTTTAACATCACCTTTCATGATAGCCACAAATAGCATAAAATATCTTGGGGTTACTCTAACCAAGGAAGTGAAAGACCTATTTGACAAAAACTTTAAGTCTTTGAAGAAAGAAATTGAGGAGGATACCAGAAAATGGAAAGACCTCCCCTGCTCTTGGATTGGGAGAATCAACATAGTAAAAATGGCAATTCTACCAAAAGCAATCTATAGATTCAATGCAATCCCCATCAAACTTCTTCACAGACCTTGAGAGAACAATAATCAAGTTTATATGGCAAAACAAAAAACCCAGGATAGCCAAAACAATCTTATACAATAAAAGAACTTCTGGAGGCATTACCATCCCTGACTTCAAACTCTATTATAGAGCTACAGTATTGAAAACAGCTTGGTATTGGCATAAGAACAGAGAAGTCGACCTATGGAATCGAATAGAAGACCCAGATATTAACCCACAAACCTATGAACACCTGATTTTTGACAAGGGAGCTAAAGGTATACAATGGAAGAAGGAAAGCATCTTTAACAAATGGTGCTGGCATAACTGGAGGTCAACCTGTAAAAAAATGAAAGTAGATCCATATCTATCACCATGCACAAAAATCAAGTCCAAATGGATTAAAGACATCAACATTAATCCGTCCACTTTGAACCTGATAGAAGAGAAAGTGGGAAGTAGTCTACAAGATATAGGCACAGGAGGCCTCTTCCTAAGTAGGACCCCAGCAGCACAGACAATAAGAGAAACAATGAATAAATGGGATCTACTGAAACTGAGAAGCTTCTGTAAAGCAAAGGACACTGTCAGTAGGACAAAAAGGCTGCCTTCTGACTGGGAGAAGATCTTCACCAACCCCTCATCAGACAAAGGTCTGATCTCCAAAATATACAAAGAACTCAAGAAACTAGGCACTAAAACTCTAATTAACCCAATTAAAAAAAGGGGTACTGAACTTAACAGAGAATTCACAACAGATGAACTTCGAATGGCCAGAAGACACTTAAGGTCATGCTCAACCTCCTTAGCGATCAGGGAAATGCAAATCAAAACCACTTTGAGATACCATCTTACACCTGTCAGAATAGCTAAAGTCAAAAACACCAATGATAGCCTATGCTGGAGAGGATGTGGGGTGAGGGGAACACTCATCCATTGTTGGTGGGAATGCAAACTCGTGCAGCCACTGTGGAAATCAGTGTGGCGGTTTCTCAGGAAACTGGGAGTCAACCTCCCTCAGGACCCAGCAATTCCACTCTTGGGAATATACCCTAAAGATTCCCTAACATACTACAAAAGCATTTGTTCTACTATGTTCATAGCAGCACTATTTGTAATAGCCAGAACCTGGAAACAGCCTAGGTGCCCCTCAATAGAAGAATGGTTAAAAAAGGTGTGGAACATATACACATTAGAGTTTTACTCAGCGGTAAAAAATAATGACATCTTGAATTTTGCATGCAAATGGATGGAAATAGAAAACGCTTTACTGAGTGAGGTAAGCCAGACCCAAAAAGAGGAACAAGGTATGTATTCACTCATAAGTGGATTCTAACCATAATTAAAGGCCTTTGAGCCTATTATTCGTGATCCTAGAGAAGCTAAATAAGAAGATGAAGATTATTTAGCTATCCACCAGGAGGTAGGAAATAGACAAGAGTCCCAGGTAACCTCGGGTGCATGGGGGGGGGGGGTGGGAGGGTTGATGGAAGGGGAGAGTGTTAGAGAGAAGGGAGTAGGGGAGGAACGGGGAAAGCTCGGTGGCCTGGGATGGGGGGGGGGGAGGGAGGAAGGATGAATATGGGATCAGGGAAGAATATATTTCAACTAAGGGAGTCATTTTAGGGTTTACAGGAGACTTGATTATATATGGGATCCCAGGTCCAAGGAGAGATCCCCCAGATTGTTCTCTGGACAGAGGAGAGGGTGCCTGAATCGGCCGTGGCCCATAACCATACTGATGTATATTTTGCTTATCACCATAGATCCTTCATCTGGCGAAGGACGGCGATACAGTCGGAGACCCACATTGGAGCACCGGACTGAGCCCCCCGAGGTCCAAATGAGGAGCAGAAGGAGGAAGAACATGAAAAACGAAATCAGTACTGCGAGGGATGCTATCACCCACTGATACAAGGGAACGGATCTAATGAGAGTTTACCAAGGCCAGTTGGACTGGGACTGAACGAGGACGTGATCCAACCAGATTCTCTGAATGTGGCTGGATTCTCTGAATGTGGCTGGCCCGAAGTCTTTCTGAAAAGCCATTGACTATGATACTGGGACCTGTTTCCTCTGCATATACTGGATTTTGGGGATCCAGTCTGTTTGGACACTCACCTTCCTGGACCTGGAAGGAGGGGGAAGGAACTGGAACTTCCCACAGGGCAGGAAACCCTGACTACCCTAAGGGACGAAGAGGGAGGAGGAGAGGGAGTTGGGGGAGTGGGAGGGTGTTGGGAAGAGGGGCGGAAATGGAAACTTTTATAATTTAATAAAATTTACTTTAAAAAAATTAATAAATTGAATTAAGTAAAAAAAATAAATTGCTGCTTTAAGATATTCGAGGTATTAAAAGAAATAAACATTTTAATTGTTTCATAAGTATAGTTTAGAGAGCTATAATTGTATAAAAGATAAAGCCTACCAAGTTCCTCTGGTAAAATACTGTGAGCCTATAATTTCTAGGTAGATGTATATTGGGTTTTTTGGTTTAATTAACATTTTTCATTTATTTTACATACTGACCAGTTTCCCCTCCCTCTTCTCCTCCTGTGTACCCTACATTTTCCCATTGACTCCCCTCCCCATCCACTACTCTTCAGTCTCCATTCAGAAAGAAGCAGGCCTCCCATGAGCTTGAAGAAAGCATGGCACATCAAGTCGAGGTAGGATCAAGCTCCTTCTCCTGCATCAAGGCTGAACAAGGTAATTCAGCATGGGGAACAGGTTTCCAAAAGCCAGTTAAGCACCAAGGACAGGTTCTGATTTCACTCCTAGGAGTCTTTCTAACAGACCAAGATACACATTTGTCACACACATGTAGGGGGCCTAGGTCGATCCCATGCAGGCTCCCTAGCTCATATAGGTCCATGAGCTCCCACGTGCTCAGGTCTGCCTCTGTGTATTCCCTGGTCATGATCTTGACCCCATGCCTTAAACAATTTCTCCTCCCTTTCTTCAGGAAAACTCATAGAGTTCAGCCCAGTGCTTGGGTGAGGATCTCTGCAATGGCTTCCATCAGTTCTGGATGAAGACTCTCTGATGACAATTAGATTAGTCACCAAACTGACTACAGTAAATGGCCAGTTCAGATACTCTCTCCACTATTACTAGGAGGCATAACTGTTGTCCTTCTTATGAATTCATGGGAGTTTCCCTGGCAGCAGATTTCTTCTTATCTCCAAAATGCCCCCGTCAAACATTTCTTCCCTTACTCTCCTCTTTTCTGCCCCCCTACCTGCCTTCCGTACACAGTCTGCCAAACCCATTCCCTCAAGTTCCCATCTTTCCACCCCCTACCCAGACCCCAGTTTACCCCGGAGATCTAGTTCCCCTTCTCAGGAAGATTCATGCAGGTGGATAATATTGAATGTGCAGTTACTCACAGAAACCTAGTAAACTCTTGCAGTTTTTCCACCAATCATGTGCTTCAAGATGATTGCTGTGATATATAGTGACCAACAGAAATCAGAGTCAATTGGCTTGTACTTAGTTGATATTCTTTATATTTCCTTTCATTTTATCATTTATATAACTGTCTCTGTACCTGATTATCAGTTCCAAAGAGATCCCTAGACTACTATCCAGAATGTAGCATCTTCCTCCACTCTATAACAAAATACCATTCTGTTATTTACATTCCATAAACTTCCCTAAATACATCTTTTTCCACAAAGGTGTAGTTACTTTTAAAACCCTTCATTTCTTCTTCAGCCAGCTCAGTTGCAGAATACGATGCAACAAGAAAATTACTTTGTTTCTCAGTGTATATGTTTGTTTAGAACATCACTTCTTTTATTCTTCATGTTAATATTTTATAATGTTGACCCTTGATATGGTAGAGAGCAGCAGAATATTCCTCGCACATATCTCTTCTCTTAGGCATTCAATCGGATTTCCCTGCGCATTTCATTGCAGCTGGATCCATTTCATACGGATCGCACCTTGAACTTAAATGTGATCATATCTCAAGGATTTCTAGCAAATGGAGTGTGTGTAGAGGCAGGAGTTTCAACTGTGCTTCACAGTAATCTACTTACTACATTTTTGGAGTTATGTCCTAGAGATGGATTCATGCAGATTGTATAACTCACAGGTAGTATTTGTTTAGGATCTAATGTTGTCACTGGCCATGTCTGCTACACTGCACATACTCTAACATGTTTAGTTCACTCACCAATCATTTATCTTAAATAATTTCTGTGTCCATCATAATAAGAAGAGCAAAGTTATAATAGGTTGCCCAAAGTCACACACGTACAAAATGGCTACCAACCTGTATTTCTACTGTTGCACCCATTAATTTTTTCAAAGGAGGTTCTTTCCCTTTTCTATTTAATGTCCAAATTACACTATTGTGTCCTTAAAGTGAAAAGCGATACCTACACATCTTACTTGCATCATATTCCCCCATGAAGAAAATAAAGCAAATTAATACAATATTTTAAATGTACTTTTTACATGTGAGCTTCACTTTCTATTGGACAATACCTGAGTGAGAAATAGTTATTAAAAGATAATCATATATCTCAGATGATGCCAAAATCATTATCTCATTTTATATTCATAAGTCAAGCTACGAATCTCCCTCATCTAATCAGAAATAAAGTAATGCAACACTAGTCTTTTTAATTGAGAAAGAAAATGACACTCCCAAACACTTTCCCAGAACCTTAAAATCCTTGTCAACCACAAAGCCTAAATGTGGCTAAGTGATCAGTGTGTGAGCACTGACTGACCACCAGCATACCAGACGACCAGTATGTGACTACTGTTTTTCCACCAGTATAAGGGAAAAAATGTCCTCACTGAGCATGTCCTGAAGCTTCAATCAATAATATGCATATGCCCAAGTTGTGGTTCTATAAGTAGATATATAATTCAACTATCCTGAAATGCAGAACCAGTCAGACAGTCCCCCAAGAAACACTGTCCCCACAACATCTGTGAGTCCATGATCCCTACTGTGTCACCACTGCAGAAGCCACCTGGGCTGCTGCCAAGTACATGTTTGTTTTCTTTTCCTCAAGTGCTTACTCTTCTAAAAAAAATTTTCACATTCTGGCCTTCTGTGAACATCTGTAAATTATTTTATAAGGGGGAACAAGGACTTGGACCAATCAGGCCAGGATCTTCCAGCAAAACTCTCCATCTAACATCAATTTTTTGTGATGCTAAAATAATCTGCAATAGACTGAGTGACTTAATAATAGACATCTATTTCTCACAATTACAGAAGCTTGAAAACCAAAATCAAAGTCTTTGCAGATCCATCATCTGGCCAAACCCCATATCCAGGATTGCAAATAGTCATCTTGTGGTTTCCTCACATGAAAACGGGAGGAGAAGTAGCTTTCCCCTTTGTTATTAAGACAACATTAAAAGATTAATGAGAACTATTCATGAGAGCTACACCCTTGTAACCTAATTATATCTCAAGGTCAACATGATATCAGCCATTAGTCTTTTGACTATGAATTTTGGTAGAACATACACATTAAGTCCATACAATTCTATCCTATGGTCTTTCAAAACTTACATCCATCTCAAATGTAAAATAGGTTTATTTCATCCTAAGAACACCAAAGTCTTTATTTATCCTATAGTTTTGTTATAAAACAAACAAAAATAACTGCTGAGTTAATAATTCTACTTATGTTTTATTGATAAGTTACAAAAATCTAGTCTTGTCTCTAGAGCAGTGGTTCTCAACCTCCCTAATGTTGCAACCCTTTACTACAGTTCCTCATGTTGTGATGACTCCCCAACCATAAATTTCTACTTCATAACTGTAATTTTGCTACTGTTCTGAATCATAATGCAGATTTCTGATATTCAGAATATCTGCTATATGACTCATAGATAGGATGAGAACCACTCCTCTACAGATAAGCATGCATCTTTTATTTATTTATTTATTTATTAAAAATTTCCACCTCCTCCCCGCCTCCCTTTACCCTCCCCTTCCCCACCTCCCCCTCCCTCTCTAGTCCTAAGAGCAGTCAGGGTTCCCTGCCCCGTGGGAAGACCAAGGTCCTCCGCCCTCCATCCAGGTCTATAAAGGTGAGCATCCAAACAAATCAGGCTCCCACAAAGTCAGTCCATGCAGTAGAATCAAAACCCACTGCCATTGTCCTTGGCTTCTCAGTTAGCCTTCATTGCCAGCCACATTCAGAGTGTCCAGTTTGATCAAATGCTCCATCACTCCCAGTTCAGCTGGCCTTGGTGAGGTCCCATTAGATCAGTCCCACCGTCTCAGTGGGTGGACGAAGCCCTCATGGTCTTGACTTCCTTGCTCATGTTCTCCGTCCTTCTCCTCCTCATTTGGACCTTTGGAGCTCAGTCCAGTGCTCCAATGTGGGTCTCTGTCTCTATCTCCATCCATTGCCAGATGAAGGTTTTGTGGTGATATGCAAGATATTCATCAGTGTGGCTATAGGACAAGGCCAGTTCAGGCACCCTCTCCTCTACTGCCCAAGGAACAATCTGGGGACCTGTCCTTGAAACTGGGAACCCTACTAGAGGCAAGTCTCTTGCAAACCGTAAAATGGCTCCCTTAATTAAGATATTTACTTCCCTGCTACCATATCCACCCTTCCTCCATCCCACCCTTCCCATTCCCCCAAGCTCTCCTGAATCCTCCACTTCTCCCTTCTCTCTACCCATCTCCCCTTACATCCACCCCTCCACATACCTCCGTGCACTCAAGTTTTGTGTGGCAATCTTGTCTACTTCCAATATCCAGCAGGATAATTATATGATTTGCTTTGGGTTCACCTTCTTATTTAGCTTCTTTAGGATCATGAATTATAGTCTCAATGTCCTTTAATTATGGCTAGAATACACTTATGAGTGAGTACATACCATATTCCTCTTTTTGGGTCTGGGTTATCTCACTCAGTAAAGCGTTTTCTATTTCCATCCATTTGCATGCAAAATTCAAGATGTCATTGTTTTTTACCGCTGAGTAAAACTCCAATGTGTGTATGTTCCACACCTTCTTTAACCATTCTTCTATTGAGGGACACCTAAGTTGTTTCCAGGTTCTGGCTATTACAAATAGTGCTGCTATGAACATAGTTGAACAAACGCTTTTGTAGTATGATAGGGCATCTCTTGGGTATATTCCCAAGAGTGGAATTGCTGAGTCCTGAGGTAGGTTGACTCCCAGTTTCCTGAGAAACCACCATACTGATTTCCAAAATGGCTGCACAAATTTGCATTCCCATCAACTATGGATGAGTGTTCCCCTCACTCCACATCGGTTCCAGCATAGGTTATCATTGGTGTTTTTGGTTTTAGCTATTCTGACAGGTGTAAGATGGCATCCCAAAGTTGTTTTGATTTGCATTTCCTTGATTGCTAAGGAGGTTGAACATGACCTTAAGTGTCTTCTGGCCATTCGAAGTTCATCTGTTGTGAATTCTCTGTTAAGTTCAGTACCCCTTTTTTTAATTGGGTTAATTAGAGTTTTAGTGTCTAGTTTCTTGAGTTCTTTGTATATTTTGGAGATCAGACCTTTGTTTGATGCGGGGTTGGTGAAGATCTTCTCCCAATCAGTAGGTTGCCTTTTTGTTTTAATGACAGTGTCCTTTGCTTTACAGAAGCTTCTCAGTTTCAGGAGGTCCCATTTATTCATTGTTGCTCTTATTGTCTGTGCTACTAGGGTTCTACCTAGGAAGTGGTCTCCTGTGCCCATGTCTTGGAGACTACTTCCCAATTTCTTTTCTATTGGGTTCAATGTGGTCAGATTAATATTGAGGTCTTTAATCCATTTGGACTTGATTTTTGTGCATGGTGATAGAACTGGATCTATTTTCATTCTTCTACAGGTTGACATCCAGTTATGCCAGCACCATTTGTTAAAGATGCTTTCTTTCTTCCATTGTATACTTTTAGCTCCTTTGTCGAAAATCAAGTGTTCATAGGTTTGTGGATTAAGATCTGGGTCTTCGATTCGATTCCATTGGTCAACATCTGCTAGAAAGATTTAACTTATGTTTTGCTCTGTATATTTTATGTTGTGTTCTACAATTGAGCAATTATCCTTGTTAGATATGTTGGAGCATCCTTTGGGTATTTTTTCCAGGAGCAGTATGACTGGGTCTTGAGATCAAATTCCAGATCTCTGAGAAACTGCCATATTGATTTCCATAGTAGCTGTACAAGGTTGCACTCCCTCCAGCAATGGCCATTTGAAATACCTCCTTTGAGAATTCTCTGTTTAAATCTGGTCCTTGTTTTTTAATTGGATTTATTTGGTTTTGTGTCAAATTTCTTGAATTCTTTATAGATTTCAAGTTTTAGTCCTTCTTCAGATGTAGAGTTGGTAAAAAGTGTTTCCTATTCTACAGGCGGCCATTCAGAAGATTCAAGTTTCATGTGGTCCTATTTATTAATTGTTGATTTGAGTGCCTGTGCAAGTGGTGTTCTGTTCAGAATGTTGTCTTTTGTGTCAATGAGTTCAAGGTTATTCCCACTTTCTTTTCTATGAGAATCAGTGTTCCCAGATATTTTGTTTGTTTGATAGATTGGTCTCTTGGGCTTTTGTTTTATTTTGTTTTGTTTTGTTTTGTTTGTTTGTTTGATTTGTTGATTATTTGAGAGAGGATTTCTCTGAGTAACAGCCCTAATTGTCCTGGAACTCGCTTTGTAGACAAGGCTAGCCTCAAATTCACAGAGACATGACTGCCTCTTTCTATTGAGGGCTGGGATTAGAGGTGTGTGCCATCACTGCTGGGCCAGTGTACCTGGTTTTATGTTGAGGACTTTGATCCATTTGGACATGAGTTTTGTGCAGGATGATAGATATGGATCTATTTGCTTTTTTCTACATGCTGACATCCAGTTAGACCAACATCATTTGCTAAAGATGCTTTCTTTTTTTCCACTGTATATATCTGGCCATTTTATCTAGAATCACATGTTCCTAGGTGTGTGGGTTTACTTCTGGGTCTTTGATTTGATTTCATTGATCCACCTGTCTATTTTTTATGCCAATATCATGCAGTTTTTATTACTATAGCTCTGTAGCATAGCTCAAAATAAGGGATGGTTATACTTTTGGAAGTTCTTTTATTATTTGGGATTGTTTTAGTTATCCTGGGGTTTTGTTTTTCCATTTGAAGTTGAATATTGTTCTTTCATGATCTGTAAATAATTGTGTAGAAATTTTGGTGGGAAATGCATTAAATCTGTAGATTGATTTTGGTAAAATTGCTGTTTTTATTATGTTAATACTACTGATTCATGAGCATGGCAGATTTTTCCATCTTCTGATATCTTCTTCAATTTCTTTCCTTGAAGACTTGAAGTTTTTGTCATACAAGTCTTTCACTCGCTTTGTTAGGTTATTCCACACTTGTGACTGTCATGAAAGGTATTGTTTCCTTGATTTCTTTTTCATGCCATTTGTGTTTTGCATATAGGAGGGCTACTGAATTTTTTTTCCTTATTTATTTATTTAAAGAATTTCCACTTCCTCCCCTCCTTCCAATACCCTCCCACTCCCCCGACTCCCTCTCCTCCTCCCTCACCATTCCCAAGAGCAGTCAGGGTTTCCTGCCCTGTGGGAAATCCAAGTTCCTCCCCCCTCCCTCCAGGTCCAGGAAGGTGAGCATCCAAACAGGCCAGGATCCCAAAAAGCTAGTCCATGCAGACGAAACAAGACCTAGTGCCATTGTCAATGGCTTCTCAGTCAGTCCCCATGTCAGCCACATTCAGAGAATCTGGTTTGATCACATGCTTGTTCAGTCCCAGTCCAGCTGGCCTTGGTGAGCTCTCATTCGATCAGTCCCCTTGTATCAGTGGGTGAATGCACCCTTCGCAGTCATGACTTCCTTTTTCATGTTCTCCTTCCTTCTGCTCTTCATTTGGACCTTGGGGGCTCAGTCCAGTGCTCCAATGTGGGTCTCCATCTCTATCTCCATCCATTGTCGGATGAAGGCTCCCTCTGTTTCTGCTTTTCTTGCTCACGATCTCCCTCCCTCTGCTTCTCATGTGGACCTAGGGAGTTAAGTCCAGTGTTCCAATATGTGTCTCTGTCTCTATCTCCATCCATCGTCATATGAAGGTTCTGTGGTGACATGCAAAATATTCATAAGTATGGTTATGGGCCAAGGCCAGTTCAGGCACTCTCTCCTCTGCTGCCCAGGGAACAATCTGGGGACCTCTCCTTGGGCCTGGGAATCCCTCCAGAATCAAGTCTCTTGCAAACCCTAAAATGGCTCCCTTAGTTGAGGTATAAACTTCCCTGCTCCCATAACCATCCTTCCTCCCTCTCCCCTCCCATTCCCCCAAGCCATCCCCAATCCTCCCCCTCTCCCCTCTCCCTAACCAACTCCCCTTACTTCCACACCACCCCCATCTTGGGAATATACCCAAGAGATGCCCTGTCATACTACAAAAATATTTGTTCAACTATGTTCATAGCTGCACTATTTGTAATAGCCAGAACATGGAAACAACCTAGGTGTCCCTCAATAGAAGAATGGTTAAAGAAGGTGTGGAACATATACACATTAGAGTTTTACTCAGCAGTAAAAAACAATGACATCTTGAATTTTGCATGAAAATGGATGGAAATAGAAAACGCTTTACTGAGTGAGGTAAGCCAGACCCAAAAAGAGGAATATGATATGGACTCACTCATAAGTGGATTCTAGCCATCGTTAAAGGTCTTTGAGTCTGTAATTCGTGATCCAAGAGAAGCTAAATAAGAAGGTGAACCTGATGAAAATCATATAGTTATCCTCCTGGATATTAGAAGTACACAAGATTACTGAATTTTTTGAGTTAGTATTGTATGCAGTCACTTAGCTAAAGATGTTTATCAACTGTAGGCATTTCCCGGTAGAATATTTGGGGTCCCTTATCTATACTATTTTATCTGTGAATGGTGTTGCTTTGACATCTTTGTTTCCAATTTGTATCTTTTGATTTCCTTTAACTAAGTAGTCAAAATAGTATTTTTTAATTATCTGCAATTATCATTCTATAATCAAATAAGAATAAGGGAGTCTTTCCATTATCTTTTCTGTTATATTTTCCATCGGCAATAATTAAAACTTGCTTCACCCTAAACAGCTCAGGAAAAGACACTAAAATCACAAACTCTATTTCAAAGATTTTTTATAAAGAGCTGTCCTTTAATTTTAACCCATTCTTGGTAAGGACAGAACTGATTCCAGAAGAAAGTTCTTTAGTTATTGATGGGGCTGTCTTGTGTTCATTTAACTTCTACTGCTTACTCAAAGCATCCATTATTAATTCCAAACCTCACAGCTTTTATCTGAAGAAACAACCTGAAAGAAAAAACTCTATAGAGATGTAGAGATGGCTCAACAGTTAAGAACACTGGATATTCTTCCAGAGTATCAGAGTTCAGTTTTAGTACCTACACAGTAACTTCCAGATGCCTGAACCTCCAGCTCCAGATTCTGCAATACCATCTTCTGGTCTCCATGGGTATCAGCCATACTCATGGTAGACAGAAATATACACAGAAGAAACAGTCATACATATAAAAGAAGTAAATCATTAAAAGGAGAAATCAATAAATAAAAATCCTTTTATATTTATGGAATTTATAGGCCAAAAGTCACCTACATTTTTAATTAATAATTAAATCATTTCTATCTTTATTTTCCCTCCTCACTCTCTCCACCCCACATGTATCCCTCTTTCAAATGCTGGACATTTTTTCTTTGATACAAACACACACACATTATATAATAAGGTAAGTATAGTATATTACATGCATATATATATATACACACATATGCATATCTTGCTAAATTCACATAATGTTACTTGTGTATATATGATTTCAAGGCTGCTGACTATTAATAACCAATTGATGTACTTTTCCCTAAGGAAGACTATTTCTCATGCTCTCAGTATTTCTTAGTTGCCTAAAGTTCTTTGTCTAGGGCTGAGATCTCGTGTGTTTCACCTGACTCCCATCCATTTAGCGTGTGTGCTGGCTAGTTTTATGTCAACCTTGCACAAGCTAAAGAGTAGTTGAAGAAGAAGTCCATGTTAATAAAATGCCTTCAAAAGACTGGGCTATAGAGAAGCCTGTAGAATATTTTCTTAGTGACTGACATGGGAGGGCCTGGCTCATTGTGGGTGGGGTCACCCCTGGGCAGGTGGTCCCCATTTCTATAAGGTTGAGAGCAAGCTATGAAGAACAAGCCAGCGAGAAGCTTTGCATCAAGTCATGTTCCAGGTTGCAGCCCTGCTTGAGCTCATGTCCTAACTTCCTTTAGTAATGGTCTATGATATGGACATACAAACAAATTCTCTCCTTCCTAACTTGCCTTTGGTCATGGTGTTTCAGCAATGGAAACCCTAACTAAGATAGCATGTATATTGGTGTTGTCCTCATTCAGGTCTTGTTTAGGCAACCATGTTGGTGAAATTTTAGGAATATGTCTTCCCTAACATTTCTAGGTGACATGACCTCACAGCAGACTTTTTGTTCCTCTGACTCTTACATGCTTTCCTTCCCCTCTTCTATGATGACCCCTGAGCCCTAGCTAGGAGCTGTGCTGCAGATGTGTCAGCTGGGGGTGAGCACTCCATGGTCAGTTGTTCTCTGCCTAATCAGTTGTGGGTTTCTGTAATGGTCTCTACATCTTTTGCAAAGAGAAATGTCCTTGATGGAAGTAATAACTACACTCTCTGAGGGTATGAGGACAAGTCTTTAGAATGTATTGGGATAATGCTGGTTTACTAAAGTGGTGGTTATATGTTCTCCAAAATCCATGGTTTCATTAGTCCCAGGTTTCCATGACACCAGGCATGATTTCCCTCTTGTTGGGAAAGTCTTACCTTCAATGTAAAAGCTATTGGTTATTGCCAAGGTATACATGCTACATCACTTCTAGGGTTGTCATGCCATGCTGGTAGCTGTCATATTCCAAAGGTATCATAGCTGGTTAGTACTTTGATTACTTCCCTCTTCTGGAAGCATGCATTCCACCTTCTGAAAGCTAGTCCTCAGGGAGGAGGTCCTCAGGTTAGATCCAACTTGGTCCTCTGAGTCCTGTGTCCAATGGTGTTTTCAGCAATAGAGACTAACCTTCCACCTCTGGGACAGGGTGTAACGAAGGGTAAGGACAATAACCTATAATGTTGTGGGAATCTCTTGGAGAACCCTGACTAATGATTCAAAAGATGACTGTTTATGCCTGGTGCTGGATTTTTGTTAGATAGTCTATGGCTCTTGGGAGATGCACTGCCAGCTCCAATGCGAAATTTTCATTTAAACTATATTTGTTTATGCATCATAGATTTACATGTATTATAGTTATTTTAGGCAAATAAATAATTGATTTCTTATGACTTTTTCAGGCTTTCTTGATGTTATTTTCATCCTTCTTCTCTATTTATCTCCTTCCTCATCCCTAAGTAAAGCCCACCCATTTTTCCCATGTCCCCCTTCCGATAACATGTCCGCTGCTATTCCCTCTCTATTCCTCCCCTTCCCACCCCTTACAATGTTCCCTCTATCCTCTCTTGGTTTCTGCAGTTGCACTCATTCTCCACTTTTAAAGAAACTGATAAACTCCTGCTGTCTACTGACATTTTAAAGATACGGTGGAGTCTTTTCCTTGTGTATATTGAATGACAGTTCCTAAAATAATATTCCCTTTGTAATAGGGAGTTTTTAAGGATGAATACTTTCATTTATAAATCATATGTATCTATAAAACCATCATCAACACACACACATACACACACACACACACACACACACACACACACACACACACACACACAATGTACAACCCTGAGCCCATACTGGGTGGTGGTTCAACAAGACAGTAATTCCCCTGTCCTACCAGATGGTTGGTGCTGTTTAGGAAGATTCATATAATTTCATATACGAATGTGCATTCAAACTTTTGTGGAAGATAAGTGTGCATCAAGATGATCAACCCCAAATCACCAACCTCCTGACATCCTGGCTATGTAAGTCTCTTTGCCTCATCACTCATTATTGTCACTTTCAGTCTGACCTCTTTGTTTAAGACAAAAGAAGTTTTCTAAATCTGTTCTTGTGTCATTGTTATCTTAAGATGATTTCCAAATATGACCTAGAGTGAGCCCTGTGGTAGAAAAATATCTACACCCAAAAACAATGGCTAGTTATGGGTTATTTGACATAGTTTCCCTTCCTCTTCTCTGGTTCTAGCAGTTTGAGGAGGGCTTGTCCTGCTCTTGCTCTGACTAGAGTCATGGCTGAGTTTCAGTCTAGAATCTGACCACAGTGCTAATTTGGGAATGGTTGTCAGAATTCAGACTGATGTGTCAAAGCAGAGGCTGAAGATTCTGAAAGGAAGTGGAGTAAAGGCTGCCTGGACTGAAGAGAAATGAGGAGAATGCAGAGTTAAAATGCCTGAAATGAAAAATACGATGCCAACGAAACCATATTTATGATTTATTCAATCAGTCTTTGGTACCTCTGGAATTTTGAGCTATGTTTAATTTTGATTAAAGTAAGATAGATTTTTTTAACCCATTAAATGTTACATAAAAGATCCCAACTCCTTGGTTTATTTTCTTAACTTTTAAACTAGAAATCACCAGAAAATCAATGATAAATGTAGTAGGGTTTATAAACCAGCCCAAATGATTTCTGTCATTCCTTCATCCTGCTGGTTTTGTGGTTGGTGGTTTTCCACAAGTTAATGCCCCCTTTAAGCAGAACATGCAGGGTAGAAGACAATGAACTATGGAGACATTATTCATTCAAGTTTGTAATTAATGTGGTTGAAAGATGGTAGAATTGACTTCATACACAAGAAAATAAGAATGATAGTGATTTCTCTCTCTCATTCTCTCTTTCTTCCTTTAGTTCTTTCTTTCTCTCTTTTTAATGTCCTTTTAAACACTGATGTCAGCACATCATACATGAAGCTTCTGAGCTACATTTGGTAGCCCAGGCCATCATTTCTATCTTCAACACTGTAATTAAAATAAAAACAAAAACATACCATAAACACAAGGGATGTCAAACTATTGTGACTGAAAAAATCAATGTGGTACAATGTGTGTACTACAGAAAGAAAACAATAAACATCAGCTGTTTTTCTGGGCTGGGAACTGAACTCAGACTTTGACATTTTCCAGGCAAACAATATACCAATCAGTTATATCTACAGTCTTCCAATTTTTAAGCTATTTTTTCTCTTTGAAAGAGAAAATAGGTGTTGTCTTCCTAGTTGACATTTGAAGTAGGTCAAGGTAGTGGTCCTAATTACTATTTGCTAAGAGCCTGTGTTTACAATGATACATGGTCTGACAGGTATTCTGTTTGTTTGCTTTAATTTAAAGGTAATTTACAGCCCATAAAAGGTAGTAGATTAATGATCCTAGAAATTGAAATCGGTTCCCTATTCACAAACTAGAGACAGTGTAATCTAGGAAAGTTCGTGTTTCCATACCAGTTTGTCTCACCAGCAAGAATGCATTTCTAATCCATAACGATTCGGTCGTTGCCTTTTCTCTGGAGATTGTCCACAAGGGTGCTAATTGCGTTGATGAGCCTTGTTATGTTCACGTGGAGAGTTATTTTGAGTTCTCTACATCATTTTGTGTAATTTAACTGCTGGCATTGCATGATGTCTTTTGCCACTGACAACACTACCATTTTCAGACAGTGAGACTTTATAGCCCATCCCACAGTCCCTGATGGCCCTTCTCTCCTGCTTTTCAACATAAAGCCAGGATTGTTTTACATTGAACTCTAAAGACCATTTGATGTGTTCACTGATTAATGCCTCGGAGTGCTGCAGTGGTGTTGGATAATGCAGAAAAGACTACAAGTCAGTTGATACTTTCATAACTGTTGGACTTCACATTTTAAAGGTTACAATAATTTCCCTAGCCAAAGATTCTTAGCATTTTTTCACGTATGAGCTACATAGAGCCATTTTTGATGACTCCAAAAAGCAGACACCTGAATGAGAAAAAAAAATGTGCAAAAGAGCAGGAACAGGCATTCACAAACGAAATAACAGAAAAGCTTAACAAGATGTGAGCAAGTAGGAGCAGCAGGAGCAAGAAGTGGAGGCAGCAACAGCACTGGCAAAACATTTCCCCTCTCGTCCCTGAAGACTGAAAGGAGCAATGATACCTAGTCATAATGTTAATAGCAATACACTGTACTTAGACAGGAGACACGAAGTTTCTTTAGTAGAATGTAGTAGTGTTTATAAAAATCATTCTTCTAAGAATAGTTTTCACTTTCAGAAATTTATTCAAAGGAAGCAATTGAAAGTTTTGTAAAAGAAAAAGGAAGCCGTGGGGGAAGAGTTCCCAGCAGCGGTGAGCTCCATGTGGGAAGCAGTATCCTGATCTGTGTGTTTCCTTCATCCTCATCTCTGCCGTGTTAAAGAGCATGCCTGGCTTATTACAAGGATCCAATATACATTTAATTGATTATTGACAGTATCAAAATGTACCTTACGTCTCTACCATGAAGGCATTGGATAAAAAAAAAAAAACTATTCCACAATTTTGCAATAGAATGCTTGGCACTTTGTGAAATAACAGTGCCTATCTGGATTTTATTGGCATGGGATGAATTTTACAACAAATTAAATATCAAATAAAAGCAGAGTGTGATTTCAATTTTGAAAATAAGAATCATAAAAATGTTTCCAGTAAAATTCAATGGTAGTTATACAATTGTATTTTCAGATCATCTTACAAAAGTTATATTATATATTGCTAATATAATTAAAACAAAATACTTGGATTTTACAACACTATAAGATATGGAAAGTTTGTCTGAAGATAACAATAACAGAAACCATGAAGGAAAAGATTAAAGTTATTTAAAAGTTAACTTCTCTTGTATATCCTACTGTCTTAGTTAGGGTAAAACACCATCACCCAAAGCATCCTGGGAAAAAAGCGGTTCATATCAGCTTACGTGTCCCTGTCACAATACATAATAAAGGGTAGTCAGGGCAGGAACTCAAAGCAGGCACCAGGCGACATCAGCTGCAGCAGAGGGCGTGAAGGAATGCTTGCTCCATAGCCTCTGGAAGGCCAGGTTTTCATGATTTGTTCAACCTGCTTTTCACTATAGGACCACCAACCCATGGGTGGCACTACCCACATCAATAATCAATCAAGAAAACGCTTTCCTACCTGCCAAGCTACTAGAACCATTTTCACAATTAAGTTTCCCTCTTACCAAAACATTCTAGATTGTGTTAAGTAGACATAAATCTAACCAGCACACCCCCACCATTAGCTCCAACTTTAATTTTGAGAGTACATTTAAATAAGGAGAGACATTTTGGTGTATGGTGGTATATGTCTTTAATACTAGCACTTGGGAGACAGAGAAAAGTAGATCTCTTAGTTCAAGACCAGCCTAGTCCAGCCTGGATAACAGAGACAGTTCCAGAACAGACAAGGCTACATTGAGAAAACATGTCTTGAAAAGTCAAAGGCGGAGGGCATAAAGAAAGAGAAAAACCGTGTCATTTATCACTACATAATCAAATGTTCACAGATCAAGAGCTGAGATGTGTGACATGTATGGAATTTTCTTCAAAATTGCAGGGAGTTGGGAAGATCTGGGAAAACTGAGTGGAGGGAAATAGACTTAGTTGTGAGGAGATCATCGTTAAAAGCTGGGTGGTGAATGAATGGAATTTGTATGAGTTCTTTCAGCTTTTGAGCATGAGTTCTTTCAGCTTTTACTTTACATGAAGTAAAAATTTTAATACCACATACAAAAATGACATACATAGAAACCATGTTAAGAGGGTAACATTAGCAAACTGAATAATGACAAATTAGGCTTATTTTTAGTGTATAATGTAAATCAATTTTAAATTAAATTAATGAAGCAATTGAATAGATAATTCACTAGAGAAAAGAAGAAAATATTATGACAATAAACATATAAAATAATTTATGTGTAAATAATTTTGAAATTATTTAAAATAAGATGAAATTTCTGAATTACCAGTACTGCTTAGAAATTTTTAAAAAAATCTAATCATGGATTAGATGGCCTTGAGAAGAATGTGAATTTCCATACATTTTACACTTAATTTAAAAAATCTTAAAGTTTTGTTACTCCTTATACTAAGCAATTTTATTTCTAGAAATCCAAACTATAAAAATAGACACAATGATGCACAAGAACTTACCCAAAAAAAACTGTACAAATGGTATGCTAATGAGGAGAGAAGTGCTGTAAAAAACTCAGCATGGTATCTTTAAGTCACTGCCGGGGATTCATTAAGTAAACTTTCTTCAGACTTTGGTCCTTTGGAGTTAATGGTGGACCATAGATATTGACATCATGGGGCATGTTGGGTAGTTTCCCTTAACACTGAACACAGGAGAAATGAATGATAAGGTAGCAACAACTGTGCTGATTCTGTTTTTTAATTCATTAATTTTATATGACTGTGTGTACCCAGATGTTTTCCAGACGGTGTGAGGGTGTGTAGATGCATGTACAAGTGTGTTGTGTCTGCCACAATTGATTTCCACTTTACTCACCGAGACAGGATCTCTCAGCTAACCAAGTATGGACCTATTCAGAGAGCCTGGCTTTCCTGACCACACAGCTCACCCCAGAGATCCCTGGGTCCACTTGGGTATCATGATGATTGCAGGTGGACCACGTCATGAGCCCAGCTGGTGGGTGAGTTCTGGGGTTGCCATCGTGTTCCTAGTGGTCACACAGCAAGTGTTTTATCCCAGAAGCATCTCCAGGGCCCCTTCTTTTATATTTATGGTAATAAATGTGCAAAATAAATGTGAAATGTAAAGCAATATTTGCATGAATGCCAAAAATAAGAGAGGACTTTTAAAACATGTTTCTTAGGATTACTGAGAGCTTGACTCTTAGCAGCTAAGGTTTTTATTTATCTTCTCTATATGAGGAAATATCTTGAAAACAATGGTAGTGTTTCAGATATCTGTCCGTGTAATTGCTGGGAGCACACACCAAGATTGGCAGACACGCATTCTGTGGATGGTTTCTACAGGAATTTCAAACATGACTCCTGTTGATGGAACACATGCTATATTATCAAGGCACTCTGTTAAAAAGTGTGCGGCAGTCTGAAACATAAATGGGCTTTCTCCATCGCAAAACATGCACTAATTTTCATCATCAGTGAAAGACATGCACCAACTCTGTCCATATTTACATTAATATCTATGGAGTTTCAGCTGTATCAAAGGATGTTTAGTACTGGAGACATAGTAGTTAGCCAATGGTCCCACACTTAGGAATTCAAGGGAAGTTCCTGATGAAGAATATTAAATGTAACAGGTAGAATTGTTAATCGCCTGAATGCTAAAAGTTAAACTCTTCACAGAGGTGAAGCCTCCAGGAAATGATAACTGTATTTCCTTTATGTGTCGTATAACCACTTTACAGTCAGTGCGGGGCAAAATACAACAATCATCGCATAAATTTAGAATGGAGCAAAGATTTTCTTACTGCCTCATGGTATATCAACTGTCCCACTGTCGCAACATAAGACACTGTTCACATGTTTGTGGTGACGCTAGTCCAAAGAAACCCTCTGCCTGCCAGTCCCAGGAGAACAGAGCCAGCATAACCCATACAGAAATTAGATAATAATGTAGAATGACTGTATTGCTGATCTGCATACTTTCTACACAGTATTTATTATTATTATTTTATGTATCTACTTATGAAAAACATTCACTGTATAACATATTATATATTTACTGGCAATAGCCTCACATATTTACTGGCTGACTTGATTGCTTCAAGTCAAGTGATTGGCCTATAGTATCTAGACTGTGAAAGCAGACTATTATGTTTGCACAATGATGCAATTGCCTAATGACATATTTCTCAAAAATTATTCCTGTTGTTAAGTGATGCATGACTGGTATATTAAAAGCTGGCAAAATTAGTGAAGGTATTTTCTGTCTTAATGCTTAAAATGACAATGCTGACCAGTCATATTTAATAAGAGGATAATAATACTCTTTTACACCACACAAGCAAGGATAGGGAGAAAGAACATTATAGCTGAAATGGCAAACCATGAATTAGTCCTCCTTGGTGCTGGCTACCTGAGAACCCCACTACTAAAGGTAGTCCCTGCTAGATGCCGATTGATCAAATAACCATGATATATAATTTATCCAAGTGCCAAGTAGCTTGAGCAATCACTGAGGCAATTTCCAGTTGAATTGTTTTGGGAAGAAAGGGTCATTGACACATGAATAAATCCATAAGTGGCACAAACCTGGGAACTGTAAATGCAATGAGAGGAAGAAATAATGCAGGGGTATGGAGGGGTAGCACATATTTGGAAGTGAAGTTCTGCAGGGGAAAACGTAACAGACAAGTTGACTAAGGTCTACTTGGTCCATCAACTGTGTCTAAGGGTCCTCTAACTGCATGCATACTTTTGCAGGTTCGTTATTACATTGTATGTATTTTCAAGATCAAGTCATTGGTTTTCCTTATTATTTTTATTTAGTGCTCATAGGGATTAACAGATTTCACTTGTGCAATAGGACTGGGGGAATATAATCATTAATATGCAGCCAGTTAAGAGAGAGCTGGATAGCAATGCAATGCACACCATTAGGTTTGTATCTTAAAAATCTAACCGTAGTGATTATTTTCAGGGGCACCATCAGAACTTAGAGAAAATACCAAATAGCTGCAGTTCTCTCAAATCGTTCATTTTCTTTTAACTTAATTTGCTGACAAAATATTGCTTCCTCAAATGATTGTTGGCAGAGACTTCTTGTTCATTTTCAGGATTGCCCAGACTCAAAATAATCACACAGAAACTATATTATTTACAATACTGTTTGGCCAACAGCTTAAGTGTATTTCTAGCTAGCTCTTACATTTAAATCAACCCATTTCTATCATTTCATATTTTACCATGAAGCTAGAGTTTTACCAGCAAGGTTTGAGCACATCTGCCTCCTGCAGTGGCTACTTGGCATCTCCCTGACTCCACCTATTCTCTCCTCCTCTATCTTCTTGGAATTTCCACCTTGCCTTATTCTACACTGCAATAGGCCCAAAACAGCTTCTTTATTAACCAGTGGTATCTACAGCATACAGAGGGGTATCCTACATCAAATGATGACATTAAACTCTATAATCAGGTCAATTTGATTCTTTTTAAATCATATGGCACTCAGTATGGGTCTGCCATCATTCCTAAGGTCACTAGACTCCTTGCACACAGTATTAGTTCATCTCACCAGTTATGAATATGCTGCATTCACTAATTATCAAAGGGTTCAGAGTAAAACACTCTCTCCCAAAATGAGTGTTCTCTATTAATGGTTGACTTTTTCTAAACCAGTAGTGTATGTATGAATCTTAATGTTTATTAAGAGCACACTGTTGTTTAAAGTAACGTCAAATAGAAACTGCATTCGTGCTATTTGCAATAAGTCTCGCTCATCTGTAACATAACATTTGCTAACTCTCTCTCCACAGAAATCTTCCTGCAGCCTTGGGGTGTTGAGTGTCCCCAGGCAGGCAGGCTCCTTCCTTTCAGCTCTGCTAGGCTTTTGGGGCAGGGGAGTCTAAGTCTGTCTTCAGCCTGGCACTTGCCACCCAGAACTCAACTTGTCTCTTTTGTACTCTGACAGCTGGTGTCTCAAAATTTCCCACCTACTAACTCTTTCTTCTTCCTCTCCTGGAGAGGCCAGGAACCCCATTTTTTTCCATGGGGATTCATAGAATCTTGGAAGCAAGAAATAGATACTTGTGTGTCATACTTATTAATAAGTGATTGCTTGTGTATTTTCCTTTCCAGTATTCACCCAGCCCTCCCCCCATTTGGCATTAATCTCACCTACTAATACAATACATCATGCTTCAACTAAGTCTCAGTTCAGATAAATCTACCAAAATTAACTTGTATTTGAGTACTCAGAAGTATAAGTAAGGTAGTGCTAGTAAATTTTGACAATGTGTTCGGAAATTTTATTTTAATTAAAAGAAAGCAAGTCTTTTAAAAGCAGTTAAGGTAAAATATTGCATTAACAGACAAACAAAAATCATCTCTGTGTGCATAGAAAAAAACATTTTAAAAAATCCTATATCAATTTCTAATTATAAAACAGGATTAATCAAGCAGAAACGGGAGTGCATTTTCTGTTTTATTAATAGACTCTATAAAAACCTACAGCTACTCTAATTCTATCATCTATCTGCCTGTATGTCCATCCACCCATCCGTCTGCCCTTCTGTCTATTTATTCTTTTCTCATATATTACATCCTGACCACAAATTTTCTTTCCTCTCCTTCTTTCCTGCCACCTCACCTTTTCCCAGATCCTCTCTTCCTTCATTTCCCTTCAGAAAAGTGCAGGCCTTCCAAGGATATCAAACAAACTTGGTGAAATGGATTAATAAAAATGCTGCGGATCTCCGGCGGCAGCAGGGAGCAGAAACACTGCAGGTCCCCAAGCAGTGGCAGCGGTCCATGTGGAGGCAGGCAGCAGGCCCTGAGAGCATTCAGTCCTAGGCAAGACTGGTCCTGGGCAGGGAGACATGCGCCAGCGAGCAAGAGACGGAGACATGGATAGGCACACCATGCAGAGTAAGGTTGGATATTTATTCAATGGGTTATGGAGGGACAAGGGAGAAGGGGAGAAGAGCAGGGAGAGGGAGAGGGAGAGAGAAAAGGGAGAGACAAAAAGGGGAAGGGGAGAAGTGGGGAGAGGCAGAAGATGCCTCTTTGAGAGGGAGACAGAAAAGAGGAAGAACTCAGTCTGGATTGCTGAAGATCAGCATGTCTCAGCAGATGGGGGTGGGAGGGAGAGGAAGTAACTTGTCTCCTAAAGAGACAGAACAGATCATTACATTCCCATCTCTTTTTATAATAAAAAGGCAGGAGGTTAAACACCACAGGTTAAAAGAATTGGGGCGGCGGATTCAGGTTAAAAGAATTGGGGCAGCGGATTCTTAAGTCTTCTTCCTGCTTATTTGTGGGCTTTGTCTTTGGGGGGAACCTGAGAAGGCTGGATGCAGGTCACATCCTGGCAGAGCTGGTCTCTGCAACTGTCAGGTGTTTAGACACCTCGCCACATATTAACACTGGACAAGACAACCCAGTAGGAGAAAAGGGGTCCCAAAAGAAATCAAAAGAGTCAGAGACAACCCCTGTCCACTGTTTGGAATCCCACAAGAAAACCAAGCTACACAATCATAAAAAATGTGCAGAGGACCTTGCACAAACCCATGCAGGGTTCCTGATCGTTGGTTCAGTCTCTTTGAGTGCTTGTGAGCCCTGGTTAGTTGATTATGTGGGTTTTCTTGTGGTATCCTTGACTTCTCTGGCCCCTACAATCCTTCTTTCAATCTTCCCAATGATTCTGAGAGCTCTGATACACTTATGGCTGTAGGCTTTTGCATCTGTTCCCATCAGTTGCTAGATGAAGCCTCCCTGATGGTAACTATGTTGGCTCCAAGTTATGTTCTGGGATGTTAAAGAACAGGTGTAGGATGGAGGCTTGAGTTGCAAAATTTTCCATTTTGTGATATAAACATTACCATCCCAGCTAAGTTTAAATGTCCAATAAGATGTGGCAGGATAAGGAATTGGAGAGACGTCATAGCAGTTGGCTCATGTGAGGCAGTATGAGCAAATTTTGCCAGACATTCAACACTGAACTCAGTAGACAACAGCATGTAACGGGCTTTAGAACCAATAATTTATTTCACCCCTAAGTTTTAGGGAATCCCTGATGTGGGAGTCCCCTCTGTGTGCTGTGATTATCATTAATGAATAAAGAAAATGCTTTGGACATATAGCAAGGCAAAACTTATGTAGGCAAGGAAAGCTAGGCTGAATGCTAGGAGAAAGAAGGGCAGAGTCAGAAAGAATCCATGGAGTCTACTGGAAACAGATGCTGAGAACTTTTGCCAGTAAGCCACAGTCACGTGGCCATACACAGATGAATAGAAATGGGTTAAATTAATATGTAAGAGTTAGCCAATAAGAAGCTAGAGCTAATGGACCAAGAAGGTTATTTAATTAGCACAGTTTCTGTGTGATTATTTTGGTGCTGAGCAGCCAGGAAACAACAAGCGGCTCTCTCCTTACTACAAATCCCTCTTCAGGTATTTGCTCCCTGTAAAGGGTATGAATTATATGATTATCTAATTACATAGTCTGGGTATTTTATCAAGTATGTGCATTTACACTAAATCCATCAACTTTCAACATGAGGACACTAAAAACTATGTAGCTTTATCCTCACATGATCCCATTGCTAAGATTATTTTAAACTACAAAATATTTGAAATGTATACATTCCACAACAATCCAAGTGAAAGGTAGCAGGCAAAATGTGTGTGTGTCAGGGGAGGGAGAAGTTGCCTAATAACAAATAAGAGTTTTCTGTGTAATGCTTGTGGCATTCAATATTAGTAGAATAATCATGCAGACACACAAAATATTCCTTTAGCACTAATGAAGTCATTCAAAATCAACAATAATCCTCATCAAAATCAAAATACATGTGGTGTATAATGAATAGATTGAATCTACATAGTACATATCTATCATATATATCATTTATCATAAAGACATGTTACAGAATACACCTAGAGATATGGCATGTCAGATGTCTGACTTTCCATCCTTTGGAAAGTCAGAACTCTTTCACTGATTTTGAAAGATTTAAACTGAATCAATTGATTCTCTTCATCTATAGACATGGTTAGTTTATTTTCTACACTCAATGGTAGAGCACAGACAATAGAATACAGCTTTCTAATGTACATGCTTATTAGGAGGCAGGATGAAGCATTGCTTCAAGAGCAAATGATGGAGCTGGAGAGATAGCCCTGTGGGTAAGTTGACTTTCAGGCAAGCAGCAAGGTCTGCACTCATGAAAAACCTGAGTGTGTATAGTTGTATGCACCTGGATTATGGAGCACAATCCTGAACCCCAGGATTGTAAAAGCAGGGCAGAGAGAGGAGGATCACTAGGTAGGGCATTAGCCTAGATTCAGGTTCAATGTGAGATTATGTATCAAATAATAAGAAAGACTGGTAGAGAAGTTCACCAAAAGTCACATCCATACACACACCACACATTCACATGCACCCCACATAAATGACATTTCTTAACTAATTTACATGCTGTCTCTTCTGAAAAGAACAAGTTATACTAATAACCCGGAGAACAGAGAGTGAGTGCCAGCCTGATCATCTGCTGCCAATACCTAATGGTCCTGAAGGAGCAACCGTCAGAAGACAGCTTCAGCTCAGACTGCTGGCCTCTGGACAAACCTCTGTCAGCCTCTCCATGTGGCCCTGCTACTAGATCTCTCCAGAACAGCAGATCCCAGACAGCCACACTTCTCACACAGCAGCACGGAGCTCTCAAAGTCAGTTTTGTTCAACAAAAGGAAAAAAGTTCTTCGGAATTTCCTTACAAGGCCAGAGATGATGGAACCTTAACTCTGTGTGTTTTACTAGCTGAAGTAGTTCCAAGGAGGAGGGAAGTCAGTTCCATCTTAATTCCTTAAGCATATTTAGCTCAAAGAATAATTAGAAGATAATAAATGAAATGTCTGGTGTGTGCTGAGAAATCACCATGACAAAATAACTACTAATCATTCCAAAACTGTTCTCACATCCCTCAGTAATGCTCCCCCTCTGTCTTCCTCTCCAACTCCACACATCTACTGTCCTGCTGTCTATCACCATTAATTGCCTTACATTCTTAGATCTTATAAATACCAAATCCTAAAAGATAGGTTCTTTTGTTTCTTTCTTTCTACAAGGTTATTTTTGAGTTTGTACACATTGTGGGTTCAACAGTTCTTCTATGCTACTTTGACTTAGGTAACCTTTATGTAGACTTCCCCAAACTGTTTGCTTTTTCAGACACTAGAGGTATTTGTGTTATTGCTAGTTCTTACTAATAAAGATGCTACAAGAACACAGGAACAAAACTTTCAACAGCTATACACATTTATTTTGCTTATAATATATTGTAGCTACCTGTAATTTATATTTTACCTATAAGTGGATTACCTGAACTTTATGCTATGTGCATATTTATCTTTTTAAGAAACAATTCCTCTGTTTTTCTGAGTAGCAATATCATTTTATGTTGCCACCGAAATATTGCAGTTCTGATGTCTTTGTATTCTGAGTGGTAATTGCTGTGGTCAAATTTCCAGTAATGGTCATGTAATAGTGTCTCAGTCTTGTTATAAATTCATGTCCTTTGGGATTAAGATAGCCAGCCATCCTTGGATGTGCTTTAATGTATCAATATAAACATTCTGATAAAATGTTTGCGTGACTCTTGTCTTGGAGTGGGATGACTCTCTAAATGCTATGGATATGTTTTATTACCATTGGTTAATAAAGAAGCTAATCTGGCCAATAGCCAGGCAGAATAAAGTCAGGCGGGAAATCTAAACTGATTTACAGGAGGAAAAAAATGGCAGTCAGGAAGATGCCTACAGCTGCCAGAGAAGCAAAATGTGAAGTAACAAGCCATGAGCCTTGTAGCAAAACATAAAATAATAGAAACGCGTTAATTTAAGTTACAAGAGCTAGCTAATAATAATCTGAACTAATAGGCCAAAGAGTTTGTAATTAATATAAAGCCTCAGAATTGTTATTTGGGAACTGGGGAGGGAGGAATGGGTGGGAGAGAAACTGGGCCAGTGGGAGCAGACAGGACAGAGAAAAGCTTCCAGCTACATTTGGTGCACAATGTGGGGCTCTCGAGTTTCCACATAAGACCTGAGTCAAAGACAGCTTCCTGGTTGAGTCTCTCATGCAGACCACAGCACAGAGATACCACAGCATTCAGGCTTGAGCACATCATGGTGGATTCCTGTTGCAGTACACAGAGACATCTCCAAGCCTGGCAGCACTCTGCAGGGCAGATTTTTTGGCATAGGGCAAAAAAAGTTTATGGGCAGAGTGGTACAAACTGCTTGGTGGTGGCACAGATCCACTGCTACTCACAGTTGTGGTGGTGAGCATGGATGCCAGAGCTGGCAGTGAGCATACCTCTGCCATATTGGAAAGCTGAATGGGGCAGAAGCAACAGCCAAAGCCACTGCTTTGATCCTAGCCATACCTGCATTTAAAATTTTTTTTTCTGGTCAGAAAATGATTACAGGTAGGCAATAAAAACAGATTAAGAACAATAAAATATTCCCTAAATGGGTCACAATGTGTTTAAGAAATGTATGTAAGCTTTAAAAAGAACAAAAACAGGTATACACAGTTATAGAAATAAATAGTTTTAAAATTTTTTAAAAAGGCTTTAAAGAGATAGTAATAGTAATATAAAAAGTCACATAAAGATGAGAAATACACAGGGAGTTTGGATCCTGTGTAGTATTGTGCTGATTTTGAATCTTTTGGTTGCTGAAAAACAAAAGACAGCTGCTGAGAGCCATGAGATTAAAAGAGATACTGATAAAACATACCACCCTAAATATTTTTAAAATGCATTAATTTTAAAAGAAAAGTCAAAAAACATATTTGTAAAATGGAACTTAAAAGATGCATTGCTTTGGAGAAATGCTTTTGCTTTTATTTCCACAGGAAAAAAGGAGACTGTATATTTGTTCAATTAAAATGAACCAGATTTGACCAAGGGAAACCTCCTGAAGCTTGACAGGTAATACCTATCAACATAAGTTTCACCTGGTTTTCTCAGGACATGGAAATTATCCTAGATTTTCTCAGGGACCCTAAAGATACTTTGCCCACCGACAGAAGGAAACAGTTTAAGGAAAACAATGTCCACATTCCCAAGAGTTGAAGGGTATGGATGGTTTTGATTATTTGGTGGGTTATGAGTGCTTGTTATATTTGGGGTAATATAAAAATATAGTATGAAAAGACAACTGTTCATCTCAGATAATTTACAGTGCCATAGATTTAAGTTAAATTTGTTATTATATATGTATATACATATATATGTTTCTATTCTTGTTTAAAGAATTTTGATATATTGATACAAATTTAAGCTCAATTTTGTTATACTATATGTATATTTCTACTCTTGTTTAAGGTATTTTGTTTATGCAGCTCATTAAAAAATCTAATGGGTAGTTAAGAAATACAAATTAGTAGTCAACTATAATAGTCAGACCTATAATTATGTTTGTTAAGTTTTCTAGAGATGTGCCTGCCTCTGCCTCCAAGTGTTGGGATTAAAGGTGTATGTCACCACCATCCAACTAAAACCTTCCTTTTTGATAAAGTATAAAAGGAGAGATGATATGGGATGCCTCTCTGCATGCTATGAATATGTTTTATTATCATTGGTTAGTAAACAAGCTATATTGCCCAATAGCCAGGCAGAATAGAACCAGGCAGGAAATCCAAAAACATTTTCAGAGAGAAAAAGGGTAGAGTCAGGGAGATGCCATCAGGAGAAGCAAGGTGTGAGATAACAAGTCATGATTAAAATTTCAAATAATAGAAATGGGTTAATTTAAGTTGTAAGAGCTAGTTAATAATAATCCTGAGCTAACAGGTCAAATGGTTTGTAATTAACATTAAGCCTCAGAATGGTTATTTAAAAACTGGGAGGTAGGAGAGAAACTGGTCCAGGGGGCCCAGAGGGACAAAGAAAAACTTTCAGTTACAACCATTTTAAAAATTAGTTTTTTTAAAAAAAAATTATTGATGAATTTCAAGAATATATAATTTCTCTATCAAATATGTTTTTTTTCAAAGACTTGTGTTGTAGCAGAAAACCACAGCCAGTCTTGTGGTTTGATTTTTAAATTCTTTTTAAAATAAAGTTTGAGATAATTGAATATTCATAGAAGGTGCAAAAATAACAGTGCTTTCATATAATCTGCTCCCAATTGATTTTTTCTGTTTTGGTCCCTCATTTTATTCATGCCTACCACCTATGCAACTTACTTCACTGTTTCTGCTTGACAAAACTTATAGGGAGACAGTGCACACAAGTCTATTCACCCCCGATAGAGAACACATGACAGACAAACTTACAGATTCCACCAAAGTACAACTTGATGAACCAATGAGTTTTACTAGGGTTATTTACAGGAGTGTGGGTGAGAGGTTACTTATAGGAATTGAAATGATTTCAAGACAGCTGAATCACAAAGGCCACCCCAGCACTGGTGATATCTCACATGGCTTGGAACCTGATGCACACTGCACAAACTGCAGTTAGCTCAACATGTTGGAGAGTGTCCTGCCAGGTGACTCGGTTTATTTCCAGGCAGCTCAGCTGGTTTCTACTTCCTCTAGACAGCTGATCTGGGCTAATGTGGGAGTCTTCTTTAATTTGTCTTGTCTGATAGTGACTCTCATGTGAGAGTCTTTTTTAATTTGGTTTGTCTGATAGTGACTCTCATGTGAGAATATTTTTTAATTTGGTTTGTCTGATAGTAACTCTGAGCAGTCTTTATGGCTTACTATGGCAGAAAGGGGCCTAGTGAATCTGGTCTGTTTCAGGGACTTATAGAAGCTATTTAAAATTGTTGATCTCTGTGCTTAAAGAGCTTCCCTGAAGGATGGAATGTTTCAATCAGAGGAGAAATTGTTACAAGATAATGTCTAACTTCTAGAAAGCATTGGTGTAGTCGCCATTTTATAATTTTGCCATTTGACAAGTATATATTGATTGAATCATACAGTATGTGAAATTTGGACTTTGTAGTTTCCATTTAATGTAATTTTCTTAAACTGAAAAATTGTTATATTCAGGCATAGTATTTTCTTTTTCATTATTGATTAATATTCTACAGGGTGCCAACTTTATTTAACTAATTGTTCTTGTTACCAGGTTGGAGTTATAAATAAAACTGTACATAAAACACTGGGTACATGTTTTAATATTAATATGTACCTGAATAATCATGGTTTTGTGTTGTTAGTTGATTTTTCAGTTTTTAGTAAACTGTGATGTTATTTTCTGTTTTTTAAATTTTTTATGCATTTTACATACCAACCAAAGTTCCTTCTACCTTCCCTCCTCCTTCTTTCCCCTCCCCCATCTACTCCTCAGAGAAAATAAGGCCTCCCATGGGAAGTCAACAAAGCCTGGTATATCAAGTTGAGGCAGGACTAAGCCCCTCCCCACATCAAAGCTGAGCATGTTATTCTACCACAGGGAATAGGCTCCAAAAAGCCAGCTCATGCACCAGGGATAGGTACTAGTCCCACTGCCAGGGCTCCTCCCCCCCACCAAAAAAAAGGTCAAGCCACAGGACTGTCACCCACATTCAGATGGTGTAGTTTGTGGATCTTTGCCTTCCCACCTAATAAAAGAAGCTTCCTTTATGTAGGTTGAGTAAGGCACTGGTATGTGAGTGTGGCAGAGTAGACACTTTAATTTTAAATGCACTATAGCTGGATTGAAAGAGTACAAAGAAAGAGAGGAAGGTGAGGGGAAATGTAGAGACTAGATTTTACTGGAATTCAGACAACTAGAGGTTCATACTCCTGTGTTCAGATTAGATTGTAGAACCTTAAATTAACTCATTTCTCAGTTTAATCATTTTGTCTGAAAAAAAAAAAAACAGAGACTTAGTGAGGCCAAATGCAGTAATCTTACTGGGCTTCCAGCTTCAGTTTCCTGAGTTCCAGTATTCTACTATGCTAAGCTGGAGAAACTAGAAAGATACCAAGAAAAGAATGACTGGGAAAAGGGTAGATGTGGGATTCGGTTAGAGTGCTTCGAGCTGAAAGTAACAGAATTCCCAGCTATAAATAACTTGAATAAAGGAGGTTTTACCATTAGAAATTCTAGAATGGCAGTTTCTACGTTGGCTGGTTAAACGTCTCATCAATGTCGCAGCTGCGGTTCAGCTTTGTTAGTATTCTCGCAACATCTCTGACTTGCTGTCCCCATTCCATGCTCCTGTGTTTATAAATGATGCCCAAGCTAGCAGGAAAGGTGAGATGCTTCCTCCACCTGCCTACTGGCCATCCTGCGCCAGGAGATTTGTCTCATGCACGTCCCAAAACTCAGCCCTGGCATGGGAGAGAACAATTATAATGAAAGCTACAGATCTATTAAACTTGTTTATAGGCATGGGCTTGCCTTCCTGAGTTGATCTCTGCATGACACCTGGAAAATAAGTCAGAGTTTTGTTGGCAAGAAAGAAAAAAGGAAAATGTGGCAAATCAGAGTAATGATTAGAAAAGCTTAATCCCATCAAGGGTGTAGCAGAAGCACTTCATTTTGTTTTCTTATATTTGCATTTTATTGACTATTAAAACCATATATATGAGTAACATAAATTATATAAAAGAGTAACAATTATACTGTATATACGAGTAATGTATAGTTATATACATTGTGCGTATACGAGAAGCATATATTGTATATTTTGTGTGTACATGAGTAACATACATTATATATATATGAGTAGCATATATATATACGAGTAAAATCTGACATGTCAGTACATGTATACAGTACATTATAGTTAGATATAGGACATAAGCATATCTTTCATCCTGGACATGTAGTATATCTTAAATATCAGAAAAATTAAGAAATCCTTTCTCCTGGTTACTCTACAATATTCTTTTAACTGCTATCAGCTGTAGTTATTCTCCTATGATCTACTACAGAGCTTGGGGGCCTACCTCATGTCCAGCTGAGCTGACACAATTAAAAGATTTGATCTTTCTAAATATCAATACGTTGTATTGGTGAGTAATCACCTTGGCATTGATGATCTGAGACTATGGTAAAGACAAAGTAAGAAACTTGAGCACCTAGGCAAAATTAGGCTTTTGTAGCAAAGGGTTTGACACTGTCTCTGTAAGAATAATGAGCCTTGTTTACATTCTTTGCATGCAGAAGTTTTTCTCCTGTGAGGAAGAAGTACTATAGGATGTGAATGATAACACTGAAGAGCTGGAGTGGTTCTCATGAGAGTATAATAGAAGGGAACACTACAATCTCAACCCAAGTCTAAGGAGGTACTCATATGGTGTCAGAGAACTAGATCAGCACAGGATTTTTTTAGTCCTTCTGTATGTCCCTAGAAGTCACTCTAAGAACCTTAGGTTTGAAACACAACTTGTTGCATTGAATCTAAAAATCCTTCCCTAATCCAGCAACAGTGAATGTAGGGTGTTCATGGCCACAGCTACCATGTAGGGTGTTCATGGCCATGCCTACCACGTAGGATGCTCATGGTCACACCTACCATCGTAATCCAGCAACAGTGACTGTAGGGTGTTCAAAGCCACACATACCATAGTAATATAAATGACTGTTACCCACTCAATCTTGGGACTCATACCAACTTTTCAATTGCATTTCTCATAAGCATATTAGTATGAGTGAGAACAGAAAACTAAATCAGAAAACATCTTATTTATTGTGTTCAAATCAAATGTAGCACAGCTCAGACTTACCCTACTATTCAAGGACAAACTCTCTTTGAACTTTATTTTAGGAAATGTGTGCATCTTTGTTAAAGACTCAACAGAATCAGCCAAAAGTTTTGAGAATGGATACAAGAAAGATGACAGAAAAACTTAAGGAAGACAACTTTCTTGCAAGATTCCCAGAGACTTACAAACCTGTAGAGCTTACAGCAAGGAATTTCTAAAATTTGGAATTTGGCGATAATCTATCCTGTTATTCTACTGAAGAGGGCAGATTGCTGCCACAAAGGACAGAATGGTTGAATCGGCATCAGGACTATTCATTCACTTCACAAATAAACTCACAACAAAAAATTTTTTTAAATCTTTTAAAGACTAGTCAGATAACATCTTTACTGTGCTCCACCTGGCTCATTTCTGAAATAAAGATCTACAGGAGGAATGACTCATGCCTATTGTTATGGGGCAGGCCCAGGTTAGGCGAAGGTAGATGACTGCATGGCAAGACGGTGGTACAAAGGGCAGTCATAAATCTCAGATAACTGTCTTTGCAGAGCTTGAACATAGACTATGTTTTTACATATAGAAAGAAGCTTGTGGGTTTGTTGTGGTTGTTCCGAATGTAACGCATGAAGAGTCCATCTCTTGCATAACTTTCTGGAGCTGACACACATACGAGTCTCTGTGATGACCCTGCGGCAAGGGAGTCTGTGGCAACACATACTATACTTCTCTGCCAATTTCATAATCAACACCTCAAGTCCAGTATCCAGGGACATTGCATGTATGAGTTTTTCACAGTCCCTAGGAAATTCTGATTCTGTATTGCAATACTGGACTGGCATTACTTGTTTAAAATCCGTGGAGAAAACTATGACAGACGCAATAGAAGATAACCACTTTCACGGGTTGCTTTTTGCTAAAAAGCATTGGTGTGAAAATGATCACCACAATTTCTTCCATCTGTTTGATATATTCTTTACTTACTTTCGGAGACTCTAAACCATAGGAAAAGCCGTTGTTCTGCAACATGACAGAGTATTTTTATCTGACCGCTCAAGTATTTGCTCTGATTCACAGCAAGAACTGTGACCCAGCCACAGGATGGTATCACATTTAAAGTGTGGCTTATAATATGTCTTTCAGAAAATGGTCTCCTTTTGCCACAAATCAGAGAAGCTATGTAGGGTCAACTGACCTCTGAACAGAGAGACACACAAGTTGGCGCCACCACCAACAGCAGAGCTTCCAAATTTGGTTCATTCCCCCTAAACTGTGAAAATGTAAGACAATCCACAGTCAGTCAGGTATGACATGACCTGCCCTTTGATTTGTTTAAGTTATTTGGAGCCATTTCCAGAGTAAAGGCATGGGGTTTTCAAATTGTTCAGATCTGGGCACTTATACGCAGAGAGAGATCAGTGTCAGTGCTTATGTGAGGATAACAGGCAAGAATGAGATGCATCCCTAGAAAATAGGGACACACACACTACCCATAAAAAGCAAGGACAGAGATGCATGAAATGTAAACAAATATCCAAACATATCCATTAATGCTGTGTATGAAGCGGTTACTATGGTACCACAGAGGCACAAGTGGGTTTACTGTGGCAATCTCTTCCCAGGACAGTACTGGATGACGTCATCTGTGCTGCCATCACAAGGGGTGGAGACTGGATGAGGGGCACTTCTTCAGACAGCACGGGGCATTTGCTAGTAGTTATGGGGTAAGACCATGATGGGGTGAAAGGATACTTACTAAGGGTACCAGGGGTGCAGCTTTCAATGTGCTGCCTTCAATTTTTCTCATTTGTACCTTCTTTCCTGGCTACCAGCACAGGGAGAAAATAAAGCATGCGCCTGGAGCCAGGGGCTCTGTTCTCGCCCCAGCTGTGAGTCTTTCACAGTAGCCAAAGCTGCTCAGAGTTCTCCTCGGGAACAGTGCATCCATGCAGGGTTTCTACTCTCAACATTTCAGTTTGTACTTTTTAATAACCAAAACTCATGACGGAGACAGCCAGGAGTTACTTTTGTCATGCAACCTTAAATATAAAGCATGCACAAAAACTAGTTGGGAAATCTATTTAGCCAAAAATTTTGGTTAAAAAAAAAAAGACCACAGATCTTTTGTTGTTTTTGTTGGTGGTGGTGTTCTTGTTGAATGTTACCCACTCTTTACTCTCTCTCTCAAAAAAAGAGGGGTACTGGTGTGGGGACAGAACAGAGAAAAAGAGAAAAGTGGCTTCAGCTCAGTGGAACCCTAAAAAATGCACATGAATCAATTATGAAAGAGAGAAGGTCCCTTTGAATGGGGAAAAGCTGATTGGAATTAAGATAAGCTTTGTTCCTATCTGCAAGGTACAAGGAGGGACTTTTCAGTGGAACAGAAAAGGGGGATTTGGGACTGTTTGGCTGCTTAATGCCATAGTGCTTCAGAGCCCATGTGAAAATTTGCTGCTGGCTATTAATCATCATTGTGCCCCTGCAAAGAAGCTGTTACAATGATGACTATATGTCATTATATTCCCACTGTAAGTAACGAATCAGAGAGCTGGGAAAGTTGGATAAGAGCGGCTGAAAAACTTTTAAGCGGTCGAATCTATTTAAATAAATTTACATCACATTTGCTACTTTCTCTGGTATGGGAATCATACTTTAAAATGAAACAATATGCTGTGTTCATGGGGCCTGGTCTTTTATTCGCGGTCCCTGAGCCTACTTTCCAGGTCAGCCTTTGCCAGCGCTGACAGCACGCTTTTCTCATAGCCTCTCCTTCTCATAGCCTTTGGTTGCTTTCAAGTTCAATTTAGCACAATAAAGTTGTTATGCATGACAGTTTGGAGAGCAGAATAGGTGGTGTCTGGGCCCGCTGTGTCGCTACAAAGTGGGCCCATTCTCTGTGGGCCAGCTCAGTTACTGGAGCCTTACTGGTGGGACACAGCCCTGGACTTTCAGCCGTTCCCATCCTGACGAAAACAATTAGCTTCAAACTGCACGAAGCCTGGGGTCAGCCTCCCTTTGACTGAGACTGCACCATTTAATATGCTGCGGTGGATTTCAAATTTATGTTGATTTATCCTGTTGTGTTCCTCTTTTATGTGCTGTATTTACAGATGTGTAAAGAACAGGGAAAGTTGCAGTTCCCCGTGCTTCAGGAGTTTTATTAGAAATCTAAGCCATTGTTTTATGTTTATTTTATAAAGAAATAGAGTTGAAACATGTCAGGCTTAATTCCATTAGGCTGAACTGCCCAGAACAGAGCCCTGGGGTTTGGAAGACAGGATCTGAAAGGAAGTGTCTCCTTGGCTAAGCATCAGGAACAAGCCAAACAACAACAACCGTCACACACCACTGTGGACAAGAGAGCTTTCTACTGTGAGATGCCGCTCCCCAAAATCTTACTCTGACCTAAACAGTGACAGATTTTTCTAATAGCACCAAAAGGTAATTTCTCAACCACTCCATGCCACCATGGGAACGTGTGTGTGCATATGGGTATATCATATCAATTAGTGTTTAGTATCCATTGACATCTACCCAACTGCCTGTGACGTAAAATTCTGTTGCCATGAAGTAAAGATTACTCAGTTTTGATGCTGCAGAAATGTTTTCATGAGGGATATGTATTCCTTATCTCCCTAAGGAGAACCAGACAGCAAAGCAAATTTAAGCACACTTAAGTTTGATCATCACAGTTGCCTGAGCCAGATGTCCCCACTCTCTCGGTTCTTGTAAGAAAATAAATCACTGATTACTGACCTCACCAATTACAGGCTTTGACCGTCAAATACATCTCCTTGTAGCTGAGAAATTACCTGAGAGGACAGAGAAAAAGCACGCTTCACTCTTCTAAAAGTCCATATTTTAGGGAAGTTATTGGTAAGATTTATATATTTTTACAAAAGGGTAAAATACTGAGTCATCATGCCATATAATATTTACTTTAACTGTGGTTTAATAAAAAAGTAAAAAAAAAATGACATTGTACCATGGAAGAAATCTCCACCACCGCAATCTATATTCTAATGTAAAAATTAACATAATCATAAATCTTTTTAATCAAGTTATATCAGAAAAAAGAGAGAAAGATGTACTTATTTTTAGCTAGCATATGGATTCTTTCCCCTGGTCATCTCCCCCCTCTTGCTGTTGCTTTAATATTATCTGGTGTCACTTTTACTATGGCATTCTTAGAAGTCAACATTTTAAGAACTTTTGAAAAGACAGACAAAAACTGAATTATGAGAGACAATGAACACACATGTAATAAAAGTTCTTTTCTAATTTTCAAGTGGGACAATCTCTTTGATATTCAAATGGGCAAGTGCCCCTAAATTTGCAAAACTCTTTAACTGATAATATGTGTTTGAAAACTGCCTTGTATTTTTCTGGAAGAAATGTGTCAGAACCATATAAAACTTTATCTATACAAGAGCAGTGTGATGAGAGAATGATTAAATATTAGAAAGAGAAGATCACATGCATGTGCAGAAACACACATGTACAGACAGCACTGTAAAACTTGGTGCATGCAGATGCAGCAGGGCTCTCCAGTGGAAACATGGTTGATTTGCCGTAAAAGTTTGTCTCCTAATAAACAAGAAACTAAGGGAACTATTGACAAGAAACTGTGAGGATTATATATAATAAAATTATAAAAAAAATTAGATTTTAGAGAACCTCAAGTTTGTGTGACTCCAGGGAAGATACAGTGTGAATAAGTCTGAATAAGTAGAAACCACTTCAGGGAAACCACTTCGATGGAGCTGTCGTGAACAATGACAGATATGAAAGATATCCATATAGGAAATGGCCAATCCTCAGGACAGTTCTCTAAAAGAAAAGGAAAGAAGGGATGAGACAGACAAATTGCATAGCCCGTTATAGGGAGATGACTCAGAGAGAAATGAGGGCTAGAAACCAGAAAGAAGGCAGCATTTGCCATAAACCGTGCCAGCAACTTCAGCCAAATCTTACCCAGATCTTCTGTCTTGCTGGAATAGGTGGTCAAGACAGTGTGAGCATCAGAAGAATATTGTCCTTGACTTAAGCTGAGGCTTCCACCATTATTGCTTTGCACACTAAGGTGGGTTGGTAGATGACCCTCATTCGTGACGAGAACTAGCACTTGCAGGATATACGGGATAGTTATAGAGACCAACTGCTGCACATACAGCAGCCAGTCAAAACTCTTGCACAGAGTACCTACTCTGTGAAGTTGCTCTGTGTCGATTCTCTTTAGCTCTTGAATATTTTGTACTGGTTTTTACAATTCTAGCTCTAAAATCTCTCAATGAGGAAGCCAAGCTTCCTAACCTAAAATATTAAGCAGAAGGAGTGGGTGGGAATGAGATGAATCAGTGGGTAAAGGCACAGGCAATTAAAACCTGCTGTCCTGAGTTTGATCCCTGTAACCCACGTAGTGGTAGAACACCAGCTCCTGCAAGTTCTCTCTGACCTCCATGGGTGCACACATGCACGCACATGCACAGACACGCATGTACACATGCAATAAAGACTTTTAAATGTGACTTTTAAAAATATGATGAAAAAAATTGGTAAAAAAAATAATGGTAATAATGGATGCCTGGTAGTGTGGACCTGAGGAAAAGCTAGAGCCATCTAAGTAGGTTTTGGTTGGTGGTTGATTTTTGGTTATGTTTTTGGTTATGATTTTGTTCATATCTGTTTGATTACTGAAATGAATTAAGTAATTATGTGAAAAAAAGTTCTTATCTTTTGTAGATCTGCTCTTTCCATATGTCAACATGAATTAAAAAGAGAACTGTATGAAAACTAATAGATAAAATTCACAAAAAGTCTGCCAGGTAGAAGTCTCAGATGTCAGTCAACAGACCTTTGGCATCACCGGAAAGAATTCTGCTTAGCAGTTGGTCTTTTTGCCCTGAAAGAGTAGGCTTTGAAGGAATAATATATTCATGTACAAATAAAATATGAGCAAACCCATTGACAGCGAGAAGAGAGGGAGAGAGAATTACACTTCCCAAATAGCAGGCTTCATTACTGTGCAAAAGTTATATATATGGGTGGAGAGCTGTGCTGTTTGAGGACTTTTCTTAAGTGTTTGAATTTTGCTTTACCAACGTAATGCTTGAGCATTTAGCAAACCTTCATAATAGCACTTTCAGAACAGTGTGTAACAACTCTGCTTGCTACACGGTGTGTGTTTTCCAGCACTAGCAATGATTTTGATCAAGTAATTGACTCGAGTTATTTTTTCTACTATAATAATTGCTAATTGAATTTTAACATTGTCTATAACCTTGTTTTAGAATATAATATTATTTGTGTATTATTAGACTCCTGTAATTGAATATTATATCAGACTGAAAAATAGATTCAGTTCTATAGAAACACCACACACCGTGTAAGAACAGCAAGCGTATTTTTACTCTGCGCAGTGCATGGTCATATAGGTCATTTTCCCCAAAAGTCTGTAACTTTTAATGTCATTTGATTGTATTCCTTAATGAAATATTTGCATTTTAAGATATGCAAAATATTAAACAGCCTTTTAATTTAACTTTTAGCTCATCTTTATTTTACGAATATTGGTGGGAAACCAAGAAGCCATTAACTCCATTACATTTTCATGATTTCCTGATCTTTAACTATTAAATAGGACATACTGTCTTACATCATATCATCAAGAATTTTTTCAAGACCTGAGAATATTGATTCAAACATATGATGTTAAATCGGCCATTTGTGCAACATACAATTTTTAAACAACTTTTTTTTTGTTTTTACGAGCAAGCTGTTAATAAAGAGACATATGTGCTGCTTTATGTAGCCACACGCCTTACTACCATTTTTTTTTTTAGATCAACACCATAACTTATGTTGTCTTCAACACAAAGTTCTGGCAAGCTTCAATAGATTCATTAGTGGGTTTTTCTTTATAACCAACGAAGCTCAAAGAGCCCCTAACAATGGAGCTAATCACTGCCTCTTCCCTGACCCAAGCTTAGGTTTCCCTCCTTTCACTTCAGACTCTTATTTCATTTCTAAGCAACTGGATTTCCGTGGCATTCCCAGAACAAATAAATATCTCCCTTTCCCCCTGCTTACATCTTTTGTGTATATTTTTTTCTATACAACTGCCTGTATTTAAACTAGTGTGGTAATGGCAGGGTTCTTCAGGTAATCTTTCATTGGACATAAATGGTGTAGCATTAAAATGCAGATAATGTTACCTCAATTAGAGAATGCTGTGCAAAACTTGAAAAAGACGAAGCTAAATGTTTGGACTAAACAAGTAAGTCTATGTTGTTAAGAGTGGGGCTGGGTAAGTTGCATTTTCAATAGATCCCTTAATGAATAAATGTTAGACTGTATCAACAGTCCTGAACAGGCTTGTGGTTTGTGTGTGCATGAAGTGTAATGGTATCAATTGACTGGCTCTTTGTGGCTGCTGTAAAGTACTCTTGAATGTGTCAATGGAGAGAAGGCCAGCGGACAATGAAGCCATGACAGCTGAATGTCAGCAGCGACCTTGAACCTAAACTGGTTTCACCAATCCAGTGACTCCAGCTACAGTGAGGACATGCAGTGGAGCCGGACCTTCGGCATTGCCTGTCATTTTCTGTGTTCAGATTCCAAACACTTCAGTGACAATTTCACCACATTGTGAGAGCCTGCTAATATGCATCAGTGAACGTTCACTTATTAGCGATGGGGCTAACGATATGTTCAGCATTTTAAACAGGCTTGCGTGGCCATTTAGAAACACAAAACAAAAAGCAAAAGAAAGCACTATTCTAGGCTGAATATTTCATAAAAGAAACAGCATCTAGAGAAGATATCCAAACATATCTTTTCTGCAAAAATAGGTTATTTGATATTGATCTTGCATTGCATAGCATTACTGTACATACATTACTACATTCTTTATTGCTGCAAATAGCACATGATTAGTTAATTAAAATACTGCATCAAAGAATAATTAATATTTGTAATGCAGTATTTCTTTAATGAAAAACAAGAGAAGTTTTCTAAAGGTCACATTTGTAGATTAAATGTGTCTTTAACATAAATGGAATGTTATTAAGCTAGGCTCAATATTCAGGAGAGAACTACAAAGCCTTTTGTGGCAAAACACGATTAATGAATTCAAGAAAAAGAATCCCTCTGCTACTGCTGAAGTAGAGCAATGTTAGAAGTCCAGCCATAACTGAATGTTCTTAATGTGTACCATGCCACGCATGGAAGAACTGAGGGCAGGAAAGAAAGAAAAGTTCGGGGGTAGAATGAAAAGGTAAAAAAAAAAAAGAGGAGAAAAGGAAGATAGCAAATAGAGAAAGAAAGAGTTGTATATTAAAAAGAGAAAAGGGAATTCAGTAAGACACATAGAGCCATCCACATGCAGCAAGGATCAAAAGTAAAAATGAGTGTTCATGCATTGCAGGAAGCGTGTCTAGCATATTTGTGGTGTCAAAAATACAGGAATAACATTGTAGTAGTGCCAAAAGATCGCAATTCCTTGTTAGAAAACTAGCATTTTCTAGAAACAAAAGAAAACATAAAAAATTTAAATGTCAAAATGTAAAAAAAAAATGTATAAGAAAGTCATTGTGAATGAATAGAAGAAATAATATAGGAACTTCATTTAATTAACACATCTTTAAATTCCAATATCAATAAAAAGAAAAAAACTCTTATGTGGTGTGCTAATTTCCAAAATAAAACTTAGGCACAATTGCCTCCTGGTCCATGTGCAGTTATCTCATGGTCTTTTAGAGGTGTGCTTATTTTTTATACTTTTATTGAAAATAAAATTTTCCCTACAAAATATTCTGGTCCCAGTTTTCCCTCCCTCACCCCACCCAGAACTTGTACACATCAACTCTGCTCTGCCCTTCCAACTCCATGCCTTCTTCCTTTCTCTCTTTAGAAAACAAAAGGAAAAAAACTAGGATGAAACAAACACACAGGAAAAAAAAAAACAAAGGAAATGCATGACCAACATACAAAACTATTTCAAAAAATCTCACGTAATCAAGAACCATAATATCATTCTCTGAATGTGGCTGGCACGGGGTCTTTCTGAAAAGCCATTAACAATGACACTGGGACTTGTTTCGTCTGCATATACTGAATTTTTGGGATCCAGTCTGTTTGGATGCTCACCTTCCTGGACCTGGAGGGAGGGGGGAGGAACTTGAACTTCCCACAGGGCAGGAAACCCTGACTGCTCTTAAGGATGGAGAGGGAAGAGGAGAGGGAGTGGGGGGAGTGGGAGGGTGTTGGGAGGAGGGGCGGAAATGGAAACTTTTATAAATTAATAAACTTTTATAAATAAAAAAATAAATAAATAAAACGCAAAATTTTAAAAGTTAAAAAAAGAACCATAATATCTAAGAAAAAGATTTATAAGATAAAAGAAATGCCCAAACAAAGCATAATGAGACACAAACTACTCAAAAACTGCCATTGAGTACCATTTGTATTAGTCTTCTCCTTCTGGGCATGGGGCCTGCCTTTTAGTGTGGTTTGTATACTCAGTGTGTCCCATGTTCTCATCCCAAGTCTTCACATGATTTCTTTAGAACACATGGAGGGGAAAATATGCTTGAAGGTGATGTCTGTTCCTCTTACTTTAAAAAGTTAAATATTGGAAAATATTTTAAAGTTTTTCAAAAAGTATAAAGTTACCTGTGTCTTAATGCAATGGAAGTTCCTTTAAAATTAACATACTACTTTGAGAAATAGTTATTGTCCAAGTAGCATTGCATGAAAATTTACTATTTGCTTATATTTGGTATAACGGTACCTAGAAGTGTACTTTATCAGGCTATATGATCCTAAGGAAACAAAGGTGAAAACACCATCATCTTGACCTCATACTTCAATTAAAAAGCTCATTCTGTGAAAATCACATTAAGATTATTAAATTATCAAAAAATAACCAACTGAGCACTAAAACAGATGCTCAAATAATGACCTAAAATAATTATCAACTTCCAGATGACAAAAAAATGGAATAAAACTCAACTTTGCATACTACATAAAGAGAGGATTTGGAGACTTAAAGACAGTGTGCAATGAAAATGATATAGATAAAATAGAATTATTTCATTTCATTTTATTTTATTTATAAGTTTCCTGGGAGGAATCCTTTGATTAATAGATAGAATGTTAATTTTCTTTCTCATCTTTGTATACGTATATTTATTGAACATTCATGTACACTCTTTTACATAAATATTATCATTTACAAATGGGCAAGGTGCACCAGTTAACAGCTAAGAGACCACATTCATATGCCATTTAACTTAAGACTGCCCTTATTTTTAATATGCAAGTTTTATGTCTTGAAAATATTAGCAGTGTCAATTTTATCTTCAGTAATTGAGAGTTGTCAATTATACTCATGAGGAAAATATTTAGAAAGTTTGCATAATTGTATTAATCCTTAAAAGGTAAGAAACTGTGGACTAATTTTCACCCACGCAAAGGAATGAAGGGTTGTGCTGAAGCTCCAGTCCATCGTGGAATGAATCTCCATGCACTCCTGGTCGCACGGCCGTGTCACTCCGCTGTGAAACTCTGTCAATCATACAAGTTCCAAGTCTTTACAAAAATTTAGTGAAGGGTCGGGAAGAAGCTGGGGTGGTATTTCAAGTTGATCTGATCAAAACATATTGTATACATGCACAAAGTTGTCAAGGAATGAACAAAATATCGGTGGTTAGCATGAACACCTACTTTTGCTGCTACAGTTAGTTTTAAGTACGGTGTAATTCTCAGACAAGAATCATCACTCCATACATATGCAGGTTATGGAATTTAAATTTAAATACAAAAGTAGTCAAAAATAAAATTCAGGTTAACAGGCCAACATAATGTCTATAGCAGAACCTTTGTTATTTGTTGACCATATACATCAGTTATCTTGATTAAACACAAACGTAACAAATGACACCTAAAAACACACTCTCCTCAGGGAAATAGTTAATGGACATATTTAGTAAAACATCAGGCTATTCTGTTTAAGAGAACATTCTGAATAAGTGCTGATCTGTGGAAAAATGATAGATCATTCTGTAATGAGTATTATGAATATGATAGGGCTTATGCTTGTGGGACAAGAAACCAAAAGAGTATCTATAAGTAAGTGATGAGACATTGGTACTTCAAGGTACATTTTCTCAAGATGGATGACAAACAGTTTCTCACTATATATGATCATAACAGTATTATACTCTCTTAAACTCTCCTTCACTTTTGGTTTTTCAAGAGAAGATATACGGAAATGAGCTGAAAATAACTTATTTTTCAAAACTCTGTTGCACACATATTTAAAATTCATCTTAAAGTATTCAGTAAATCATTATCTAGTTTATTATGTGTAGTTTCCGTATTAAAAAGAAGAGAAAAAATGTTTCTGTATCAATTTAATTCTTTTCAATTGTTAAGACCCAGAATTTTCAAGTCTTGCATATAGTATGACAAAGTTCTCCGTGAAGCGTGAGAGCCTGATCTAAGAATCAGTGACCCCACACAACACCACCCCTTAAAGGTCTGGGACCCCCTCGTGCCTGCACACACCTCTTATGTAGAGTCTGGGACCCCCTCGTGCCTGCACACACCTCTTATGTAGAGACAGCCACTCTTAAGCAATCACTCAGTTTGTTTTGAACTGTACTTGGTCACTAAGCTGAGACCCCTCTTGTGCTCTAAACCAAATCTTCACTATTTTGTAACATGTTAAAGTCACAGCAGAAGGTAATAATCCTGAACCTCCATAAGAGGATGCCATTGGCTCTAGGTGATGAGAAACTGAAGATCTGATACTGTCTCTCTTAGGGAATCACTGCAACAAAATAGCCAACTGATTCACAAAAGCCAAGCCTTTTCCATGTACAGTGAGGGGAAGTCAAGCGAGAATTTAGTATATAGTATTTCTAAAGGCCCCAATAAAGAGCTGTTTTGAAAAGAAAGTGAAGAAATACAAACAAATCGAGGGCATACAAAGCAAAGCTGAGGTTAAAATAAACTTGACAGCTCCCAGTCCAATTCAGTCATTTCTTTCCTCCAACTCACAAAAAAGGAAAGAAAGAAAGAAAGAAAGAAAGAAAGAAAGAAAGAAAGAAAGAAAGAAGGAAGGAAGAAAAGAAAGAAGAGAGAGAGAAAGAAAGAAAGAAGAGAGAGAAAAAAAGAAAGAAAGAAAGAAGAGAGAAAGAAAGAATGAAAGAAAGAAGGAAGGAAGAAAAGGAAGAAGAGAAAGAAAGAAAGAAAGAAAGAAAGAAAGAAAGAAAGAAAGAAAGAAAGAAAGAAGAGAGAAAGAAAGAAAGAAGAGAGAAAGAAAGAATGAAAGAAGAGAGAAAAAAAGACTTCTTTTTATGGCTTTGCCAGGAGCCTAGAAGAGATCTTTCTGCTCTCAGCTTAGCAAATGTGAAGTTAGGTTGCTCCAGCTGAGACTCTGGTTCCTTCCATTCTTCTACGGCCTCCCTTTCTCTGATCTGCAGTCCAGAACCTGAAGACTGCACGGCGGGAAGAGCAAAAGGGCAGGTGCCTCTCCCCAGCGCCCTGACAGTGAAAACAGGGAAGTTGAAGAAGTTTGTTCACTGTCCAAACGTGCAGCGTTATTACATATCTGATTTTTATTAATATTTAAATTATTTTCACTGGACAAAATTTTTCAGTGCTTTAAAAGGAAAGTTTGAGTCTTCATTTTCTACACAAAAATCAACTCACCTTAGGGGAAGTTTTAATTAAATTCGTGGAGCACAGCTGCAGAAATAAATTAAGGCATATGTTATCTTTTGTTTGGACTCACCTAAATTTTAATGTTTTATAAATTATGACTAAGCATTACCCAAAAAAAGCATAATCTTCTTTACATGATGTCTTGTGGTATAAAACAGGGCCAGGTGACTCTTGGTTAAACACGTGTATCATTGACATGCAGAGCCCTAGCTACCCTCAGAAGCCCGTTTTAGTCCCACAATACATTTAAAAACAGAAAAGTTAAAAAAAAAAACCTGAAAAGTCACTAGCGCCAATTGTTACCTGGCAAATATTTAATGCCTGGGTTGCTGACATTCAATGATTGCAGGACAAGAACAGATAATCTGCCTGTTCTGTCCATGATGTTTTTCTTCTTCAGGTGAACTTACTTTTTCTACGATTGTGTCATGTGAAATGTTCTTATGTTTATTAGCCTAGTGTTATTATATGTATTATGAATATATTAAACATGTGATAAGGTATACATGTGATATGCATTTTACAATCACCTACTTAAAATTCAATGGATTACAGAAGCAGAGATTGTCTTCTAAATACTCTCCCGGCAGGATATTTCTCCTACCCAAGTGACAGCAGCTGCTGAAGTTAGTGGGCAGTCTTAGAAATTAATCCCAGACATCAGTGCTGAAGTGATTATTAATAAAATATTTAAAGGAGTTCTATTGTTCAGGGAAAAGTCTCATGTCACTTGTTGTGACAAGATTGCTTTAACAGTATGGCAGACACATTTGGGGACACTATACGAATTTGCTTGTCACGTTTAATTATAAACTACTAAAGTGATCACTAAGAAAATTAATAAGCAAAAAGCAGTAATAGTCAATATGCAATCGTCCTTGGTCTGAAAATGCAGAAGAATTAATGCTGATAAACACCAAACACCATTTGAATAATGAATTCATTGCAACATTTTTCTTAGAGAAATGTTTTGATGAGGTCAGCTCCTTAAAACATGACCCCACATTTTAAGAAGCAGCCATACTGTGCTGATAATATCCATGATGTTAGAAATCTGAGAAGTATGTGAATTAAGAAATTTATAAAATGTGTAAGTATTTCGTATGCCTATAGCATGAACCAAATCAGGTCTCACAAATATAATAATGACAAACAGCAAAATCACATCAGTACAAAGCAACATATTTGATGGTATCTTCAGATACCAACAAAATAGTAGATATCATTTCTGTAATACTGGAATGTTGAGGGTTTTTTAATCCTATAGTAGAAAAAGTAGAGAAAGAAGAATGTATTTATACTAGACCAATGAAAATTCAGGTGATGTTCCTCAAAAATTGAGGGATAATTTGATAGGAAAATCTGAACTGTGACATCTTACTCCATACAAAGCTGAGGTTTTTTTATACAGCAAAACCCACACCAGTTTGTTGCTATTATGTGGGATGGGAGCAGATGTGAATGTTCTGGGGTTGACATAGTGTGCATAGAAAATGATTTCTCTTTCAGCTATGCCTGTAGTGTATTTTAAGTGCTTTTCTTATAAGGTAAGCTTATTTGGCAATAAGATTGCATTGTTTGGATCTACATTTTTATATGGCTACAGGAAGTCATACTCTGAAGCTTCTTCCTGAAGCAATACCTGGCTCTCCGTATTCCTACTTCTTTCCTTCATAGGCCAAGCAAAGTACATACAAGGTCTTCTTGTTGAACTTGTATGACATAAAAGAATTTGTAGAAAGAAAAATAAATCATGTATTTTGCTTCCAATACAGCAATGTGCATGCTCCTCTGAGACCATTAATAAATAACCCGCCTTCCTTCAACATATTCCTGAGTTTAAGAACCATAGATGTATCTTTCCTGAGTAGGCCCTACACACCAAGTATGGAGTGGGAAGTACATTGTTCCATTAAGTGTTTGTGATCCCTTTAGCACAGTATCATTTAAAAGGTACCTCAGCATATTAAGCGATTGACAGATAGCATAAACAAAAACAGGTTTTGCATTACAGCTGTACACAATGTACCTTTGTGCGGTTGACTGACTGCTTACAACAATAAGAAATAATTGTAGCATTCTGCTGTCAAACTTTCTGGAGACTCTACCGTGAACTTCCAAAATATGATTCTTCTTTCTCACGTCCAGCTCTTTTGAAAAGTGGCGTGGCGCTACAAAACGTGAGGGCTTCACCCGGAGGAGGAGACTGTTAGCCCTGAACAATGGATAGAATTTCACATCCTAGTGTTTCAAAGAAATATATTGGTACCACTTAAGCATGCAAGGCAACGTCTTACATGGCAGCCAATCCAATATTATTAATATAAAAAATTCAAAAGTATTTATTTACCAATTTTGACAGTTGTCATGGGCAACACTGTTTCATGTGGCATTTTGCAAAACAATTTGCTGGCTGAGAGTTACGGGAGAACTGAAAGATTTCCTCCCCACCCGACCCTTTACAATATAAAAATCCATCCTTGTAACTTTCTGCTGAAGAGAAGAATGAGTTGTATAGGACAACCTTCCCAGAGCAGTTCTTTAGGAGGAAATGAATGCGAGTGCTAACAAGGCCTAATCTTCCCCTTTGTGTGTGTTTCTTCATTAAGCTCTAACTGCTCTAGCTCTCGTACCCGGAAGGTTTGATGGGAAGAAGGTGTGACAGGCTTGGCTTCTCCTCACGCAGCTGGCACTCCTGATGCCAAAAGCCAGAGCCTGTGGTAGTGGGATCGGGAGAGTCGTTCCCAGCACGGTTTGCCTGTCAGTTTCCCATCCGCCTCGCAGTGCAGTACCCCCTCCCAAGTTCCCCTAATGAGACATGGAGGACAATACCAGTATTGTTGTTTCTCCTGGCAATCTTGTGGAAAGAACAGTCGCTGTTTACCCAAGCATTTGTATTACCCAAACTCTGTCGATAATTACTTCTGGAGTCCCTGATTAACCCTGCTCTCCGCCTCAACACAAAATAGCTATTGAGATAGACAGAAGACAACTTTTCTGTCCCTTAAAGCATTTTAGCAGTTTACTGGACATGACTCATATTTATCAGAAGAAAAGAACTAGATGATTTGCACTCAGAACATCAAGAGCTCACCAACCATGTAAGAAACTCATATATTTCAGGGAGCTTGAAAGTTCACCCTCATCCCATTCCTTCCCCCAAAGGAAAGTTAAAAAGCACACTCTCTCCAGTGGATACAGTCTTATTATACCTAGGAGCTTAGGACAAATACGAGCATATTTCAAGGAAGAATGACATTTCTAGTCAGGTTATCCTTGCTAACATCTTATGGTGAAATATGTAAAAGAAAAATGTCTACTTATTTAATTATCAAGCAATTTCATGATATGCTTTTGTTTTCTAAGCCTTAACAAAATGATACTATTGCTGCCTATTTCCATGATATTGGTAATAATTTTAATCTGTCAAATCACTCTTACTTCCTTCATGTCCCACCCCACATGCAGTTGCCTGTTAGCAGTATGCAAAACACCATCATGAATATGCGTAATTATGGAGATTCATGGTAATTTTTCAGGGTTATCTGATGTGACGTTTATAGGACAGCAGCATACATCAATTTAAACGAGACTGACAAATATCTTATCCTTTATATTTTTATAGTATTTTTAATACTTCCTCAGTCCCTCTCCAGGGAGTATTATGAAATGGTAAGAACTTGAATAATAAAAATGCTAAACAATCAAATGTTTTACTATATGTTTCTTAAAGACAATTTTCACAATGACTCTCTACCTGTTGAAGTATAAAAAGTACACTATATGGATTTTTTATTAAACAATACTTTTATCAAGTGTCTCACACATTTAAAATTCACAAAAGCATGGACTTTTGCATATGGCATTTTAAGATGAGAATAAATTGCTTAACTGCTTTTAAACTGTGATTGGTCGCCTGATAGAATTATTTGGCAAACATGATCCACCAACTTTACTAAGCACAGGCATTTGAAACAATAATCTATTTGTAGCGTATTTGAATTTTGTTCTAAGTGAGCTGCCTCTCTTAGAGACTTGCATATTATCTTTATCTCAGTGACTAATTAGGAGTAGCTTGACAATTTCATATTTACAATGATTATCAAGCAGGAATCCTTTTTCTTGTTCAGACTATTTGTCATGAATACTGTACAGCACTAATTACGTTGAAGATATAAAGACTCCCACAATATGATTGAGAGGCATCTTAAGTTCAATGTGAGTGAATGTGAATTGTATCAAGAATTTTAAACAATGGGGCAATTATTAGCCATTTCTCATGCTATCACTAAAAACAGCAAAAACTCTGTTCACTCAAGTCATCATATCAGCCATATTTTCAGTGTATCCCCAATAAAGTCACTAAAAGTTGACTTGTTTGAAAATGATGCTGCCCATTCCTAACAAGATTTAGAACTCTTTTTTTTTTTCAGGTATATGCCTTCATGATTTCAGGTTGGAGATCAAACCTTCACAATTAAATATTGCTCTGTACTGTGTTAGATACACACGCCATGAATACTCTTCATACAATTAGCATGGCCTACTGTGGAAGGACACTGTTAATAAATATGGCAAGGGTGAATACTAGCATATTGCTCCAGAGTAGGCTGCAGGAATCCACTTTGTATGACATACGTACAACTGTTATGTTACATCTCTAAATATCACCATTTACTGATTTAGAAATAATTACTTAAGAAAATACATTAAGCTTTTGCCCCTTGATTAATAAACAAATTTTGTGGTATAGTAGACACATAAGACAACAATATTGTAAATGGAAGCACTTTCATATTTGGATATTTTTTAAAGTGCCACTTTCATCAGACAAAAAATTGTTATATCTATTCAGATGTATAACACAGATGGAGGATTGGGGAAATCATTCAGGTAACTCAAGGGTAAAACACATAAGCCTCAACTGTTTATTGCAAGGAAAAGTGAAAGATTTAGCATGAATTTTTCAAATGACCATCTAGATTTTCTTCACTTTGCATATGTAGACATAGTTTATAATAACATTTATGTTAACATTTGAAACTTATACATATATAATTCTGAAGTATTTCTCCACAAAAGATGACTGGTATTGACTTACAACGTTAACTGATACTCTTTGGTTATACTTATATTTAGTTGAGTTAGAAGAATGTGTGTGTGTGTGTGTGTGTGTGTGTGTATGTGTGTGCACGTGTGTGTGTGTGTGTGTGTGTGTGTTCTTGAGTGAAAAGATGACAAACTCATCATGCTCATTTACTAACTGCAGTTAATAAATAAATTCATACATATGATAAAGATAGTTACCTCAAAAAAATTCATTGATATGTCTGTCTAAAACTTTAACAATAAACACTCCTGACTATAATCACAAATTGATTTGTGTACATTTATAATAAGAGCAATATTTAAATGAACAGAAAAATTTCCAGAGATTTTCTACATTGTACACATTTAAGATTTTATACATTTAGTATAACACCCACAAAGAAATCAAATACCAGAACCCACTTTCAAAAGTTTCATTGACACATTAAAAATTCAAATATGTGTAGGTTTTATGCTATTCCCCCACATTGCACTGACAGACACAATAGTATTATTTAATTGCCAACATTTATATTATTCTCCCTTATGCTTATTAAATGTGTAAAGTCTATTTTCAATCCATTTGAAAACTCTACTCTGTTTATTAATCCATAAGGACTCAGCCTTCTTCTGGGCTTTCCTGACCACTGCTTGCAGTCTTTTCCTAGCCACACAGAAAAGCATTCCAGAATGAGGAAAGCAGCCATGGCATGTTTCTTCATTGCTGGTACTCTATCAGATAATGCTTTGTTCAGTATTAGAAATTAAATCTTGGTTCAGTTAAAATAGCATCATCATTTTGGATTACAAGTGTTTCTCTACAAAAACAATTAATACCTAAATGGTAAAAAGGCATCAAAATATTTTGTAAATGCATTAGCAATGAAAATGAACATAGGTTATAAACATAGCAGATAGGGTTCATGTGCAGCATTTATGCATCATTTCCATGTTTTGTTTAAGAGTATGCAACTGAGGCTTACAGGGTAAGTGAAATTCCTCTACCCACAGAAACACATGGAGAAGATGGGAAATTAAGCATCTCACAGTATTTTACTGCTTCAATGTTGCTTTAGTTTGTTCTGAGAATCAAATGTCTGTCTTTAAATTTATTTATGAAAACTCAACTTCCAGAATTAAATGAATACATTTTATATAAACACTGAGAGGAGCCTTGATAGATATTTTCTTTTGGAAATGCTAAAGAGCAAAATATAACAATTTGGTGGCAAACATCTGTCTGTTAATCATATAAGATAAATTCATAAGGAATACAGGAAAGATATTTATTTCCTGTTACTGCTAAGCCAGTCTTTATTTATCTTGGAAGATTTTTCATCTATGAGTGGAAAACAAACTTTCCTTCAAGAGGTCTGTGAACCGAATAATAAATGTCAGGTCTAAATCCTGTATGAAAATCAGTCCGGTTTAATCCTGGATATTCTTCAGCATGCAAATGAAGACTAGAGGTTTCCCTGGGCCTGCTGTCATACAGGCAGCCAATTTACAGACCCTGGCACAGTGTATGCGTTATGGGCTCTGCTGCCCCTCCCCCTAGCCTAAGACTTGGTCTCAGCTGCCTGCCTTTCACAGAAAACCACAAACCAAGGAAACATATCAGTAATAGCGCCCTGTAAATTAACTTGACATTTGATGCAGAAAAAAACCTAAAAGCTTACAAAAGACATTGAAAACAAAAGCCACTCAGGACTCACACTACATATATTGTGGATTTAAGAGATCTGGAAGGTGGTTATTCTATTGTAACCAACATATACAGCCTTCATCTTCTTTGTTAAGACAATTCAGTCATTCTTTGTTACAAGCAGACTATCCGTCAAACAAGAAAACAATGTTTTCTACAATAACTACCTAGACGCTCAATTGGTATTATACTAATAATTCAAACAGGGATTGAATTTACATTAATATATAAAGTTATACATTCCTATCATTTAATAAGAAGGTAAAATGTGAGTTTATGTTTCTTTAGTAAATAGGACATGTTGACGTTTCTAACATGTAAATAATGTAAGACTCACTAGAAAATGGTGTGAATCTTGCTAAATATGGGAGATTTGCAAATTTTCTGTGTCTTAAAATTTTGCCATTAAAGGGATTTATTTCATTTTTCTCATACTTGGAAAACCCTGGACGCTTTACACAAAAAATATAAATATATATATACTATATAAATGTATATGGGTACACACACATATTTGTGGTTCAAAGAAGTACTCTTGATAAAATATGAAATGGTTCTTTGACATCAGCTGTGGCATGGGGCTAGGATGAGGCACTGAACATATTTAAGCCATTAGACATGCAGGAATGTTACCATTATTATGCAGTATTGTGTCTGGCTCTCTCTCTCTCTCTCTCTCTCTCTCTCTCTCTCTCTCTCTCCCTCCCTCCCTCCCTCCCACCCTCCTTCCCTCTCTCCTTTTTCTCTCTTTCTCTCTCTCTCTCTCTCTCTCTGTCTCTCTCTCTAATCCCCTCGCTCTTTTTCTTCCTTATTTCATCCTCCCAAGCTTCTCTGAATTTCTCTTTCCTCTCCCTCCTTCAGCAGGGTCTGCTATACCAAACGTTGCAAATTCTGGTCTTATAGTTTACAAGCACAGAACCATACTGGTGAAAATGTATAATCTTGGCATCTGTGCTTCTTGATATTCATGGATTTATTTACAAGTCCCTGTGTTCTACTTTTTTCGCCTCTTTCTGTGGTTTATATTATTGTCGTGCCTGTATTCTTGTGGGAATTTCAAATAAGAATCAAGATATACCTGGCAAATGTTCTCTAATGCTGTCTGCATCTCCATAATTGAGCTGTTTCTTTAAAAGAAAAAATGTAAAGAGGTTTATGGACGTAGGGATATATGAAGAGTATTTTGATTGGCTTTTTTTAAAAAAAAAAACTTTAACTGTTAAAGGCTCAGTTTGTATAAAATGTATGTAATAAAGGAAATTTATGGACATGTATGCACTTGTGTATATGTAAATGTAAATACATTTAGAAAAGAAGTTCATAAATCTTTTACTGATTAAGCTCACTTTATTCACATTTGATAACATTAAGATATCTCACAGAAAGGTTCAAAGGTAAAAAGTTTAGCATTTAGTACCTCCTCTACAACACTTAAATATTTACAGAGCAAGGAGTAATCAAGCCCGTTACTCCAGCCCTCAGCACACAGGCCAGACACATCCCCCTATGCAACTCATCTAACAGCAGCCCTCTAGTGCACGCTGCAAGTGTCAGAAAATGTCTTTTCTTTCCTTTTTGACAAGAAGAAAAATTCTTTTCAATAATTTAATTAGCACCCAAAACAGAAATTTAACTTATTTTACAATAATTCCCTCCCATAGATACACTCCCCCAACAACAATAAAAAAATTCTCCTTGAATTATCAATGCATTTGTTTTTAGAGATTAATGTTCACTACTGTAGTATAACAAACATTGAAATCAGAGAAGCCCATGTGTATGCTTTACTGTTTATAGCTCCAATTTAATTACTATGTGTTAAACCACCTGGACAGTGAAATGAATTTATGGATATGTTTTGAGACAGCAATATTTTGGAACTGCATTAGAGAAAAAATGGGGTGATGAGGACATTGCATTCAATGGTCTCAATGCTAATATTCTTGACAATTCATACTCTAGAGAGAGAAAATGTTAAATATGAGAGCATTATGATAAAGGCTTGTTATAGTCCTAAAGTGTGGGGTATATAAAATACTCACATTTTCATATGCAGTTATAGCACATGCTAAGCAGCACAGATTATTAAGAAGATTCATTCCTTTTTTGGAGAGGGAGGGGAGAAATTACAGACAAACACTAAGCTATTCTGTTTAACACAACTCTGTCTAGTTGATTGTAAGGCATGTGTGTACTGTTTTTCCAAAGCCCGTCATCAACAGCAAAGCAATTTACAGCTCAAGATATTTTTTAGCAGATACTCATTTTATTAAGAGTCAATAAGATAGGTTGTGCGGAAAGATATACATGCATTTGCAATTCATATTGTTGCTGTGTTTCTATTGTGTTCTGAGCTTCCATCATGGCTGGGAGATGGGAAGCTGGCATGCAGTGCGGAAGAGTAAGACAGAAAGCTCTAAATAAATACTTAGAGCATTTTCCCTAATTATCTCTAATTATGACCACCTTTCTTACTAAGCCCCTACCACAATGGAGCACGGGGAGTGGAAACTGATAGAAAAAGGATGATTAGAAGTACAGATCACATCCTAAATAACATTAGTGATTATTTTAGTCTAGAGGATGATGTTTCATTCTGGTCTGCCAAGCACCTCAGTCTACCCATTCAAAGAGATGACAGAAAATGAATCCGAATGTGCAGGCATTAAACATTTAAATTCTCTACTCCTGGTCATTACACGACTGTCATATTTTACACCTTCGCCTCCCCCACTCTGTTTTGCTGATTTGACTTCATTTACATTGACTCATTATGCATCCGGTCTTTGTTCTACTGAACAGGATACAGTACAGTGACAAAGCAAAACTCACGTGTCAGCTGGAATAATTTTTCTGATTTAAAAATTAGGTTCCACTACTTAAATTTACATTTAATTCCCCAACATTGTTTAAATTGGAGGTGAGATTTTTCGTATGTGATAATTATAATATATGTGCAATGATTTTTAAAGTGGTTAAAATTACCTGAAAATGTCATTAAGAAATGACATTTAAAACCTTTTATAACAAATATTCTACTGCTACATAGGCAATATTGCCATATTAGAAGTGTTAGGTTGTTCTTTCCAAGCTTACTTGGATCACTATATAGGCCCAAGAAGCAAGCTTTTATATATTTCATACTAACTTTATTGTTTAGATCAGCCCCTTATGAATCTTATTTTAACATATCAAACAACAAAGGTGACGTCAAACCTTTAAAAAAAAGATTCCTGCTTTGCATTCCTTGCAATTAAGAAGAGTTTCTGATTTTCATTAAAGGTATGTCCTAGCTGACTGATCACAAGGAAAAATATGAAAGTTACATTGAGCTTTAAATGTCTATCCCCATGACAGTGCACACTCTCTTTTCATTTGTTACAACCAATAGAGACATGGGATTAATCTAATACAGCCTAATTAAACACCCATTCACACATGAGGGTTTTAATGGGATAGTGGTGAGAATGTTACTTTGTATCTCAGTTATATTTGCACTTATTTGTGGTTGGACAACAGATGTTATTAAGTGTAAGAAAAAATTAAATCTTAGTGAGCATGTTTTGTCATTCCCAACCAAGGTACTTGCTATAAGTAAGATTTTATTTAATTCCTTTTTATATGTTCTGACCAAGATGTTCCAGATTTTGCTATAGCTACAAATATATACTCATGATCACAATGGCTGCACATCTGGGGCCATATTTGAAGAAAAGAACACCATTATACCTTCTTGGCTCTGTTAATGACTCATTGTGTGACCTCGAGCTTCTCCCCTAACCTGTTCATGCCTTTATTTTTTTCATCTATGAAAAGGGAATATTTGTCCATTATATACCCCTACTGAGATTTAGAAAGTTTAATTAGAATAAAATATTGCTTTTAGGAAGGAAGTGTCTTAGGAAGGCAAGCTTCCTTTTCCATTGATTAATTTTTACTACACTGAGAGAAAATGCAGCGCTGCATCTTTTTATGTGTTCAGCCAATATCTTTTCTAAAGTTTGGGACTTTGATCCTAAAATTAATAAAAATAAAATATAAATGCTTAGTTGTGTTTCTTGGAGGTAGGAGCAATCATCCACATCTTGACAATTTATATCATATAATCTTGTTATCATCTGCAAGATATTTCTGTAAGCATAATTGGTTTTGGAAAATGGCTTTTGCAGTAAAAGTAGTCAATACAGCAGCAGTTAGAGTGAGTGCTGCATGTAGGAAGATGAGAAATTCAGTGAAGAGTTCTTACCAGAGTTGTCTCTCAAGGGAAATGGTAACAAGGATTCATGTCCATAGTTATCTAGGAATGTCTTGATTTTTTTTAGTACTAGATATTTTATTTATTAGCCCTCTAATGAAAAACAAACTGTAAAAAATGTTATTATTTGAGTGTTTAACTAGGTTAATTTAAAAAATGACTCCATCTCAATGTTATTTCCAAAATATTATCTGGACAGATGTAACTTTGTTGCCATTTTTAGGGTTAAGATGGTATTATTTTGTGTATTTGTGCTTTGGTTGGATTACCTAAAAATGATTCTTTTCTTCATCCGATTTAGCCTCGTAGCATTTGATCACACTTTCTTAGAATCTGAGACACATCAGTATCATGCACAAATCTAAAACGTATTTTATCGGGTATTCCATATATGTCCCTTTAATGAGTGTTCATTCATTACTGAATAAGTGACATCATCTTATTTAATTCTTGAAACCAGAAAACAAGTCGATCTATAGTTAAATACAGAGATAACTTTACCAAACTCTGAACAGGATCAGAAAGTGTGATGCCTTAGAACAACATAATTAGACATGCATACTGATGTTTGTTGGGAAGGTGAACGGTACTACTGTCAAGTAATATTGTACGGCCCTTCGTGAACTCAGGCAAAGATATATGTATGAATTGTTTGTTTCATAAAATGTAAGCAGTCATAACAGGTGTTTTGCAGACTTGAGGAGAAGATTTCAGAATCAGTGCAAAATGCCATGCTTTTGTCTCCCTTTGCTATAGTCCAGTATTCTAGATAGTATCTGATCCATGAAGCTGAATCTTAAATCAAGGGCTGCAACAAGTTAAAGAATATGCTTCAACTGAGTGTGAGTTGAAAGAGAAAAAAAAGAAAAAACCTTGCTCTTAAGTCCCTAGGACGTGAAGATTTTGTGTTTGTTTAAAAGCCCCCGTGGTTCTCTGGGTATGCTTTGTGAACCCCTGGCTTTCCTAAAGCTGTAAGTTGGAATCCACAAGATCAAAATTACTTTCATTCTATGAAGACTGTTATTTCCCTTTTGCTTTTATTTCTTTTAAATGCTATGCTGTATGTGCATTCTATTGTAACAAACTAAAAGAACCCAGTTGTACTATAAATTGGGTATTAATGTTCATATATACATATGTTGAAGACTTAATCCCTAGTATTTTGGTATTTGAAGACAAAAACAATGGCAACCCCTCTCCCAGAATCCATCAATATCCAAAGTAGTTCAGTAGGAAGAAATGGGGTCCCCTAATCTCTCCTGTCCACAATGGTCTGTTGCTTTGCCCAGTACTCTATAGGCCCATTGTGGGCAACCACAGCTGCTGTTAGATCATGCCCACATAGACTATTTCCTGCTTAGGAGACAGTATCTCACAGTTCTCCCTATCTTCTGTTTCTTCTTTCTTCTCTCATATATTTCATCCCAGCTATACTTTCTCCTCCCTCCTCCCCACCCAGCCCCTTTCCCTACCTCCCCTCTTCAAAAAAAAATCCATTCTTCTTCCATTTTCCTTCAGAAAAGGGCAGACTTCCCAGGAATATCAACCAAACAGGGCATATCTACTTATAATAAGACTAGAGACAGCCCACTCTCCCCCCCTATATTAAGACTGGTAGGGGCAGCACAGTATGAGGGAAAGGGTCCCAAGAGCAGGCAAAAACAATCGGAGACAGTCCCTACTGCCACTGTTAGGAGTCCCACAAAAACACCAAGCTACATAACTATAACATACATGCGGAGGTCCTTTCATAGAACAATATAGGATCTGTGGTTGTTGGTTCAGTCTCTCTGAGTCCCTGTGAGGCCTGGTTAGTTGATTCTGTGGGTATTTTTGTGATGTTCTTGTTTTCTCTGATTTCCACAATCCTCCCTCCCCCTCTTCCAAATGAGTCCGAGAGCTCTGTCTACTGCTTGGCTATGGGTATCTGCTTCGATCCATTGCTAGATGGATGGATATCAACAGAAACTATTGAAGAGTTCGCTATAATTTTTATTATATATATATATGTATATGTACAGTTCGTTGACAATTTTGTACAATGCATTTGATCATATTCACCCCCTCCTCCAACTCCATGCAGACACACTCCCTGTTTTCTACACACCCAGCTTAGTGTACTTTTAAATTTTTTATTTATTAAGGATTTATTTTTATTTTATGTGATATGGATATATGAATTTGCACCACATGCATGCCTGGTACCTGTAGAGGCCAGCAGAGGCAAGGAGATCCCCTAGGGCTGAAGTTAGATGTGGATGTGAACCACCTGTTGTGTGTACTAGGATCTGAACCCAGGTTCTTTTTTATTTAATTTTGATGCATAATCTTCCTAAGGATCATTTCTTTTTTATTATTTATTTATTAAAAATTTCAGCCTCCTCCCATCCCCCCGTTCCCCTCCCACTCCTCCACTTCCCCCTCCCCCTCCCTTTCTAGTCCTAAGATGTAGCATGAGGGCCGGCTTGTTGGGGTATCTGTCCCGCCCAGTACCCCACAGCAGGCAGGCCCCAAAGAAAATCACACACAGGACTCCATAAGGTTATAAACTGATTGGCTCATTAGGTCAGGCTTCTTATTAGTCCTTGTAACTTATATTAATCCATTATCATTATCTATGTTAGCCATAATGGCTCAGTACCTTTTCCAGCTGGGCAGGTTACATGCTGTCTCTTCGGTGGTCTGCATAGGAATGGCTGAGGAAGCTTTCTCCTCCCTAGCCTTATCCTATTCTCATTGCTCCGCCCCTACTTCCTGTCTGGTTGACTCGCCTATACTTCCTGCCTGGCCAATCAGCGTTTTATTAAAATACATGATTGACAGAATACAGATAATTCTCCCACATCACTAAGAGAAGTCAGAGTGCCATGCCCTGTGTGGGAAGTCCAAGGCCCTTCCTGCTCCCTCCAGGTCTAGGAAGGTGTGCATCCAAACAGACTAGGACCCCAAAAAGCCAGAACTTGCAGTGGAATCAAAACCCGATGTCATTATCTTTGGCTTCTCAGTCTGCCCTCATTGTCAGCCACATTCAGAGAGTCCAGTTTGACCACATGTTTGTTCAGATCCAGTCCAGCTGACGTTGGTGAGGTCCCATTAGATCAGTCCCACCGTCTCTGTGGGTGGATGCACCCCTAGTGGTCCTGACTTCCTTGCTCATCTTCTTCCTCCTTCTGCTCTTCATCTGGGCCTTGGGAGCTCAGTTCAATACTCCAATGTGAGTTTCTGTCTCTATCTCCATCTATCGCCAGATGAAGGTTCTATGTTGATATGCAAGATATTCACCAGTGTGGCTATGGGACAAGGCCAGTTCAGGCACCCTCTCCTCTGCTGCCCAAAAACCTAGATGGGGAAGTCCCCTTGGACACCTGAAAACCCCTCTAGAGCCGAGTCTCTTGCCAATCCAAAAATGGATCCCTTAGTTAAGATATCTTCTTCCCTGTTGCCACATGGACCCTTCCTCCATCTCAAACATCCCATTTTCCCAAGCTCTCCCCAATCCTCCCCTTATCCCTTCTCTCTCCCCGTCTCCCCTTCCCCCCAACCACCCCCCAACCACCCACGTGCTCCCAACTTTTGTCCGGCGATCTTGTCTAATTCCAATATCCAGGAGAATAAATATATGTTTTTCTTTGGTGAACCCAGGTACTTTGTGAAAGTATCAGATACTCTTAACTGCTGGGCAGTTATTCTAGCCTCTATTGTTTTTTAACTCATCTTGTCAAATTTGTGCTGTCCATATATTCTTGGATGTACAGCCTTCCAGTGGAGTGAGGTCAATCAACGTATCAGTGGTTCTACTCTTAGAAAACATCCTTTTCCCAGAAACTACACAAACTAACTCCAATGTTGTTTATCGCCCTCAAGAACTTCATGGAAAAATGTTCGTGGTTAAGACAACACATACTTGAGTTCTAGAACAAGAAGAAATCAAGCTGGTACTGACCCAGACGTTTCATCTCTGCTGGCAGCTATCTTAGTGTTGGAAGTGTGGCTCACACTGCTGGAGGAGAAAGTAATCCTCAGTCCAAGCCAGCTGTGAATCCTGCAAGCTTCAGTAGTGACTGCCCTGGCAAACCATGCCCACTGGTGGCACAAACATCATAGGGATAATCCATCACTTTCTGGTTGGATTTAAGGATTGCTCCACAAAGTGAAGCCCATACCTGGCACAGCTGTCAAGCCAAGATCCTATGACGAGACAGCTCATAGGCCCTAGGGGAGAGCCGTCTAGCATTAGTAGTCACAGCACTGCTACTCTCCACTAAGTGGAAATTGTATCAAACCAGTTCTTAACAGCATAATATTATACCAGTAGAATAAGGCGTCTCTCAACCCTCACCATAGAAATTTATATTTGCAGTAGATAATAATTAACACAGACCCACAATTTGTTAAGATGCAGAGAACAGGAGACTGTGGAAAGCTCAACTCTAAATAGGACATCCACATCAAATGGGACACCCAGGGCTCGGGAACCATGGTGAGAGAGGACTCCGAATGAATGTGAGAGACAGAGCATAAGTACAAGGAAATGACATCTTCAGGACACAGTCTGACAGCTATACATGTCAACTCTCAGTGTTTACATCAACATTCATAAGACCCATGCAAGACCAAACCAGATCAAACCCCAGCACGGAGAGGGGAGGTGGGCACCCAGCTCCTCCCCCAGGCAATAATTATTAAAGTATAAAAGCCCAAGTACTGATGAATGTAGCTCACTGGCAGAGTACTTGACCAGCATACAGGAGGCCCAAGATTCAACCACCCCCCCCCCCAATAGAGACAAAGGAAAGGGAAAAAAAGCACCAAAGATTTAGAATTGTTATTCTGTCTTGTACTGACCTTGTCCACAAGGAATAGCTTATTATCACTAATTAAACCTTGTCATCTGTGGAACTATCTGGAAAGAAATTATAAGCATAAAGCTACAATCACAGCCATTCATATTGTTTAGTTATTTAATAGAATCAAATGGAAATGTTCTTGTTGTGTAACAAAAGCAGGGTTACTGCCTAATAAAACTCTACTAATAATTAATGTCTACATAGTACACTGTCTATTTGGCAGCATTTGACACAGTGTTTTCCTTATTTATTTTGAAGAAATAATAAATGTAATTTCCTACAATAAGTATGAAAATATGTGAGGTTTCTCATAAGTCACTGTATAACTGTAAAATCTGTCCAATTTAAAAGGCTCAAGTAATAATAGAATAAGAATAGAGTTGGATTGTGTGACAAGAAAGTTTGAAATCACAGTTTTGTCAACTGTTCACACACAATCTACTTGGCCAAACCCACAGAGAACAATCTGCATTGAAAATGTTCAGGTCCATCATCTTTATTTTAGGCCAGTCGAGTCTTTATCCATTTTCTCTTTCTGGTGGTCCATAAACGAGTTTTCCATTGCTTATAGTGTTGATGTGCATTCTTTCAACTAGATCATAAGCTTCTTAAAGGTAATAATGATATCTTCTTTTGAATTTGCTGACATGGAAGAAACATTCCTGCCACCTAGCACAATTCCTGAGCAGACTGTGTTCTATTTCAGATTCAGTAGAGGAGAAAGTTCATTTTAACAAGTGGCCTTTTCTGATGTCCATTGTAGAAACTCCTATAAGCAGATTATTTTAAAATATAAGACATTTGTTCTAAAATTATTAAAACACTAACTTATCCCTATAAATTCAGCTAAACACCCAAAACAGAGCTTTAGGAGTATTTTTATACAGAGGTTTATGTATATTATCTGCACTATATACCTAATTCATACAAATTATAAGTGTTAAGTTTGATCTATTTTACACATAAAAATTCAAATGTCTGGTAGGTTAGGATATTTGCCCACAAACATATATCTACTAATTAATAAAAGAGAATTTAAACTCAGAATCAAATTCTTAGACTCAAATCTTTAAAATCTATTAGGATATGACCTACCAGAAAAGGTGTATTGTTATTATAATATGGATGCTAGTATGGCTTCCCTCAAATGATTTTTAAATTGTATTACACAGACAAACTAATTGTTTTTCCACATAATGAGTGAAGAAGGGCATAGGTGAATATTTCTGTTGTAAATATAGATGATTGGAATTTTGCATATATTCATGAGAAAATTTCTAAACCTCAAAATGTTTATTTTTCATTTGATTCTTTATCTTGATCCTTAATTAAATTTTATTCATTTAAAAATAGCTCCATTTATAAAACTGGATAAAGTACAAGTGCAAAATAACTCAAGTGGGTTTCCTTGGAAATAACCTAGGCATGCTTACACTTCCTAAAATTAAAATGAGAGAATATTATACTAATGCCTTTTTTAAGATTTCCAGTGTGTTGACTGACAATGATTGTTAACACAATGATTAATTCATTTATGTGTCTGGACCTAAAAATATAAGGTATATAGAAAGCTTAGCACAGTGTCAAATGAGGAAATAAAACAATAAAAGTTATTAATAAGCTTTTCTATTTAAATTTTCTAGTAAATTATGAAAATTAGTTTGGATTAAATTATCTAAAAAGTCAGTTAAAAATCCCTAACCCAGGTGAAGAACAGACAGCAATTTCTCTATCCCATTATTGATAAAAGCAATAGAATAGTAAAAGATTTTTGCCTGTTTTCTAGTAGTGGGCAACACAAGAGCATGTTTCTGTTTTTTTATATACAGTTTGATATTTTAAGAAACTATAAACACACAAACTTTCCAGAGGAGTTGGTCTTCTCCAAAGACCGAGATGGCCCTGGAGACAGCATGGGAAGGGTCACTGGAGACATTCAGTCCAGAACACCCTGCCATTATTCCTCCATACTCTCAGGAAGTTAGGAATCAGACTCCAGTTTACCACAGAAGTGTCTGACAATTTTCAGGACACTCTCTTATCTGACAAGAATATATGAGTCAAAGAAACCTGCTCCAGACACTGTTAATCCAAAGTGCAGTGTCTCACCAACTGCTCTATCCCTCCCACTTCATGCAGCCTCTTGTTGCTACAGGACTTTTTGATCATTTTCTGTGTGTGCTATGACATATTGTTGGTCACTCCAATACTCTTTTCTACATTAGTACTCCTTTAGAAGTTCATTAGCATGTACTCATTTTATAGAGTGCTAGGTCCCTGAAGATAATTTCTTCAAGGGTATCATGTACTTTGATCATATTCACACCAATACCTTCCCCTTCTTCCCCAACCTCCTCTCCTTTCCTAATAGTCCCCTTCCTTACCCGAGTGTCACCTCCATTTTCTCAATTTTTAAGGCTATCACAGCAGGAGTGTGGAAGTTAAAGGATAGCTTGTGTGTTCCTCTACTTCTACCATTTGATAAAAATTGAGCTGCATCAGTTTTTCAGCAAAGAACATAATTTTACTTTTTATAGCTGATTGTATTTCCATCATGTATATATGCAGATGTGGGAGTCCCCTCTGTACGCTGTGGATACCATTTGTTAATAAAGAATCTGTTTTGGGCTATTGTAGTGCAGAATAGGACACGGCAGGAATTTCAAGCAGATAGAGGAGAGAGTACACAGAGTCAATGAGACAGTTAACAGAGGAGAGAAACACAACCATGTGGCGATACACCGATTAATAGAAATGGGTTAATTTAAGATGTAAGAGTTAGCTATAAATACACTTAAGCTATTGTCCAAACAGTATTGTAATTGATATAGTTTCTGTGTGATTATTTAAGGTCTGGGAAGTTAGAAAACTAATGAGTGGTCTCCTCCCAACAATATGTCATCTTCTCTTTATCCATTCATCTGTTGATAGGCATATAGTTCGGCTTTATGTCTTGGTTAATGAGAAAATTGCTGGAATGAACATGAATATGCACATGTTTCTGTGATATGATAGTTTAGGGTATTTATCCAGAAGTAGTATATGTGAGCCGTGTATGTGTGTGTGTGTGTGTGTGTGTGTGTGGTGTTGAGAGAGAAGAAAGAGAGAGAGGAGAAAGAGATCTCTTTACTGATTTCCATAATGACAGAACCTATTTGCATTTCCACCAATAGTGTGTAAAGATTGTTTTTATCCTACATCATTGTGAACATTTGTCTTAATTTGTTTTCTTTGTCATAACCATTATGGTTGCGATAAGATGGAATCCAGTGTGTACTGTTTTGAAGTTAATTTCCATTTTTCTAGCTGCTTTTTTCATTTTCAGATTTTTCTGTTTTAAAATTTCATCTGAAATCTCTTCTCTATACTTAAGTTACTATAAGCTTTTAACAGCAGTATCACTTTGGAAGTGTAAATTAACTTGCCAAGACTATGAGGTTTAAGCGATAATTTCCTGAGGAAAATTATATGCTGTGCTGAGTATAGCTGGGACATTTTAAGTATGCTTCATGGGTGATTCCGATGCTGACCAAAGGTAGAGGATACTGATGACATCATTGGTCACCAGTGTTTTAGTTGCCTCTCGATTGCTGTGAAGAGATATAGCGATCAAGGCAACTTATAAAACAAAGCATTTAATTGGGGGATTGCTTACAATTTCAGAGGATAAGTCCATATCCATCATGGCGGGGAGTGTAGAAGCAGGCAGACAGGCTTGGGGCTGATATGTTAAGACAACAGCTGCCAGGCAGGGAAAGGAAGACAACAGAAACAGACAACAGACAGGCAATGGACAGACAACAGACAGATGACAAACTGATGACAGACCGAGACAGACAGACGACAGACAGACCGACAAATGACAGACAAACTGCAGACAGACGGAGGATGTGTGTCTGGCAATGGCACACATTCTCTCCTTCACAGAACACCTCATCAACTTGTACCCAACTACGCGAGCCTGCAGGGTCCGCTCTCACTCTCACCACTGCAACCAGTTTCAAATCTTCTTTGAGGTTGGTTATTTAAAGTCCCCCTGTGTATAGGCTCTATACTATACCACCCTTGTTTGCCTTTCCCGCCTTGGCTCTTGAATTCTTCCCTACCAGAAACCAGTGAGACAGACATTACCAGCAGCGTTTCCTTTTTACTCAGCCTTCATAGTAACTCTTCATTCTTTTGAAATAACTTGGTTCTCTAGGCTCCTTGGCCTGACTCATCCAATTCATCCTTAAATTGCAGCATAAATGTCAACTCCTCCCTTGATCTCTTAGGTGTGGGACTGGTGGCCGTCCTATGAGTTCTCATAGCACTCTGAAAGTTACCTGTCATTGTACTTACCATGCCTTATAACACCTACTTGATATTTGTTTTTATCCTCTATAAAATATTACCATTTTTACAACCTGACACAAGTTTAAAAGGTGGTTCATAAAAGAAAATTGATAACTAAGTCAATGAATGAATGGCTCACAGAGGGATGCTTCCAAGCTAGATCTCTTCCCTTGGTTTTCATAGAGAACTGGACATGTAAAAAACTAAATGCGTTAGCTTTCCCTAGCAGAACAGTTCCTTCCCTTTCAATTGTTCTCTCAGTGCAACACGTAAAAATTTGCCCAATTTATAAGGCCAGTCAGTAGAGGATTAACCAAGACTGCCCTATCTCCCTTATCCCCATTTCCAATCTGTCATGTTGCACATTACCAATTGCCTAGCTCAGGAGGTTTGATTCAAGGGGGTCTTTCAAGTATACATGTTTACATTATCTCTTTATAAAGACCACTGTGAGAGAATAGTAAATAAGTACAAAAGGGAAGAACTCATAAAAGAGCCAAAATAGGGAGTCAGAGAGTTTGGTGGGTTTCTGTAACATGAGAAACAGGTGGAAGCTTTCATAGCAATAAGCAAAAAAGTAAAACCCTCCATGTCATTCAAACAGAAACTGATTGCATAAAAACTAACATATTCTTATTTGGGTAGCCAGAGAGATTCAAGCAGCAAAGTCCAAGATGGTGGTTGGGAAAAGGAAGGTGACTGAAGACTGTGTTAGCAATCTTGGCATATTTGAGAGATAAACAGAAGCTCTCCTTAAACACATCAGGGCTCAAAGACTGTATAACTCACACCCCGCACACACACACACACACACACACACACACACACACACTTCTGGATTTTAAACAAGGATCCCATGTGATTTTTCCAGTAAACAAGTTTAGACAGTTATAGAACACAGAAGGCTCTTTGTACAGATGCACACAGCACACAGAATGCAGAAATAGTATATAAACTCCTAGCCTTGGTTTAAAAGCAGATTATTGCTTTCTAAAGAAATCTTGAAACCTAACTAAGAAACACAGTGAGATCTCAGAACAAGACTGTCATCACACAGACATTTAAGAATGGTAATTTTTCTGCCTGAACATTAATAATTAATAATGATTCCTACCTAGATCTGTGCTCCAGTCATACACACAAAGTTGCCTATAAATTGTTCCCAACTCTCCAACATCCTATTTCATTGTTAGTAACAGATTGACATGTGTGGAGACGGGCTCATGGATACTTGCCATGAAAGTATGAGGAGCCAAATTCAGATCCACAGAATGGATGTAAATGCAGGTAGGTAATTCAGCTCACCTGCAATTCTACCCTCAGAAGGTAGAGATCCAGGATGCTAAGAGCAAACTGACTGGAAAGGTAAGTCATATCTGTGAGCATTGAGCATGATTGCGAGACACAGCCTCAGTGAATAAGGTAGAATAGCAATGAAAAATCAATCCAGACATCAACCTCAAATATCTTATATGCATACCTGTGTGCTCACAAACATGCAAAACATGTACATATAGGCACAACACAGAAACACACAGGCACAAAAATGAAAGTGGAGAAAAAATGAGGGGAGAATGATAAGAAATACAGAGGATCAAACATTCAAAACTGGAGATTAAGAAAACAATTTATAAAAATGCTGGAGAGCTTAGGGATACTAGGGACATACTTGTCTTAGGGTTTATATTAATGTGAAGATACACCATGACCATGGCAACTCTTATAAAGGCAAACAATTAATTGGGACAGTTTGCTGAGAGTTTCAGAGGTTCAGTCCATTATCATCGTGGTGGGACATGATGGCATACAGGCAGACATGGTGCTGAGAGTCCTACATCTTGAAGGCACTAAGAAGAGGTCTGAGGCACTAGGCAGTATCTTGAGCATATATGAGACCTCAGAACCCACCTCTACAGTGACGCTTTTCCTCCAACAAGACCACACCTACTCCAAGAAGGACAATAATGTCACTCCCTCTGGGACAATTTTCTTTCAGACCACTACATTTCACTCCCTGGCCCTCAAAGACTTACAGATGTATCATAATGTAAAAATGCATTAAGTTCCACTTCAAAAGTTCCCATAGTCTGTCCCAGTCTCAACAATGTTTCAAAGTCCAACATTCAAAATCTCTTCTGAGATTAATGTTATCTCTTAACTATAATCCCCTATAAAATCAAAATAAAAAAGCAGGTCACATACTACTCACATATAATGGCACAGGATGTATATTACTGTCCAAAAATAAAGGGAAGGGAGCATAGTGAGGAAATACTGAACCAAAGCAGCTGGGTAAAGTCCAAACTCTGCATCTCCATTTTTGATGCCGAAAGGCTCTTGAGATCTCCAGTTCCTTTCAGCCTTGTTGACTGTAACACACTTCTTTCTCTTGGACTGGTTCTACTCCCTGTTAGCATCTTTCTCAGCAGGTATCCCATGGCTCTGGCATCTCTAAACATCTTGGGGTTTCCAAGGTAATCCAGGTTTCAATTTCACAGCATCACACAGTAGCCTCTCTAGCCCTCCATTCAGAGAGAGCCCTGACACATGCCTGGTCTCAGCAGTTTCCCTTAGTCTCTGAGACAACTTCTATATCCCCTTTCTTATTAAAGCCAGAACTGCACAACCAAAGCTACCAAGTTCTGCTGTTTCCTGGAACTGGAATATGACTCTCTTGTTCCATTACATCTTCACTAGCTTTTGTTTTTTCACTGCCTAAGTGAAGCTGTCCTGAAGCTTGAACTGTAGACCAGGCTGGACTCAAACACAGAAATCTGCCAGTCTCTGCCTTCTGAGTGATAAGATTAAAGATGTTCACCACCACATCTGGTTCTAAACTTTTCTTTAGTTCCTTTTCACAAGCTGGATATTTAACTGAGTGGGATCTTGCCCTGAAGTCCCTACTCTCTTTATTCCATTTCTTAATCTGTTTATCTCCTTGAACACAGGACTCAGTTCTATTCCACTCTTTGATACTCCTTTTCTCCTTAAATTGTACATTTTGCAATTTACCCTTGTTATAATTATAATTATGCTGGCCTGCCCTGTCACTTCGCTATGCTGTCCCATTAACAGACAAGCTCCATCCACTCCAATCTCCCCCCTTTTCACCTAGGAAAACTGGTCCCAGCCCACTTCCCTTTCTCTCTGTCAGTTCTTCTTCTGAAGAAGTAGCTCCCTGCCTCCTCTCCTCCCTCATTCCTCTTATCTCTCTTCCTTCTCCCCATAACCCCTACTCTTATACTCTCCCAATACCGACTAAATAAACTTTCCATACCCAAGCTCTCTCTGCATCCATATCCGTCTGTTCTTACCTGCCAAGGTCCTCCCCCAGCCATGGGATTTGCCAGGGTCACTTGCACCATAAATTCTAACAACCCTGCTCAGATTGTTCCATATCATTACAAATCTTCATTAGAATTACCACTAGTATCCACCTGATAGAGTCCTTATTATGCTCTTTTGATATTTCTTCTGCCAATGAAATTAATTCAAAACTCTTCACTTTAGCCTCAGACAGATTCTTTAGACGGGGTAAAAGGCAGATAGAGTCATCATGAAAAGAACTTAGTACTTAAATATCTAAACATAATAAAGGTATTTTACAGCAAGCCCATAGCCAACATCAACTTAAAGGGAGAGAAACTCAAAGCAAGTCCACTAAAATCAAAAGCAAGAAAACTTTGTTCTCTTTCTCCATATCTATGCAATATAGAGAAGTAAGACAATTGAAGGAGATCAAGGGGATACAAATTGGAAAAGAAGAAAAATCAAGTGTCTTTATTTCCTGATGATGTAATAGATCACATAAATGTCGCAAAAATATTCAGGGAAATTCTACAGCTGATAAACACTTTCAACAAAGTAGTTGAATACATGATTCACTCAGAGAAATCAGTAGTCTTTCAAAATACAAATGATCTGAGAAAGAAATCAGGAAAACAATACCCTCACAATAGCCACGAGTGATATAAAAATTGGGATAACTCTAACCAAGCAAGTGAAAGACCTGATGACACAAACTTCAAGTCTTTGAAGAAAGAAATTAAAGAAAACATCAGAAAATGAAAAGATTTCCCATGGTCAAGGATTTGTAAAGTTTACACAGTAAAAAATGGTCATCCTAGCAAAAAAAAATCTACAGATTCAATACAATCCCCATCAAAATCCCAACATAATTCTTCACAGACCTTGAAAGAACAATTCTCAGCCTCAGATGGAAAAAACAAAAACCCTGGGAAGCTAGAACAATCCTGAACAATAATGAACTGCTCAGAATCCTTCCCAATTCCAAGCTGTATTACAGAGCTATAGTAGCAGAAGCAGCATGTTGTTGTCATGAAAATAGACACATTGATCAATGAAATTGAATTGAAGGCCCAAACATAAATACACATACCCATGGACATGTGATTTTTTTAAAAAGAAGCCAGAAATACACACTGGAAAACAGACAGCATCTTTTACAAATGGTGCTGGTCAAACTAGGTGTCTATATATAGAAGAATCCAAATAGATCCATACTTATCACCTGTTACAAAGCCCAACTTGAAATGGATTAAAGGCCTCAACATAAAACCAAATACACTAAACCTGATAAAGGAGAAATTGGGGAAGAGCCTTGAACTCATTGGCATAGGAGAAGACTTTCTGAACTGATCACCATTAGAATAGACACTAAGATCCACTAATAATAAATGGGGCCTTGTGAAACTGAAAAGCTTCTGTAAGGTAAATAACACCTGACCAATTGTACAAAACAGCAGTCTACAGAATGTGAAAAGATTTTTACCAACTCCATATCTGATAAAGGACCAATATCCAAAATATAAAAAAAAACCTCAAGAAACTAGATATCAAAAATCCAAATTGTTCAATTTTAAAATGGGATACAGACCAAACAGAGAATTCTTAATAGAGAAAACTTAAATGAATGAGAAACACTTAAATATTTAGCTTCCTTAGAAATCAGAGAAATTTAAATCAAAACTACTTTGATATAAGGTATAAGATGAAAATATTATACCTGTCAGAATGGTTAAGTTTAATAAATTAAGTTACAATTCATGCTGGTGAGGAGAATATAGAGCAATGAGAATACTCCTCCATTGCTGATGGGAGTGCAAACTTGTTCAACCACTTTGGGAATTAATTTGACTGTTCATCAGAATGGTGGGAATCCATCAACCTCATGATCCAGCTATAATCCTCTTGGGTGTATATCTAAAAGATGTGTAAATTCTACCAAAAGGACACTTGTTCAACCATGCTCATTGATGCTGTATTCATAATAACCACAAATTGGGGGATGGGCTATATGTCCCTCAACAGAGGAATTGATAAAGAATTTTATCAATTTATCAAAGTTTACACAGTGAAGCATTACTCAGCTGTTTAAAAAATGACATCATTCAATTTTCAGACAAATGAACAAAACTTGAAAAAAATATCCCAAGTGAGGTAACCCAGACCCAGATTGATATAGTATGTACTTGCATATATGTGGATGCTATCTGTTAAATAAATGGTAACCAATTTGCAACCTATAGAACCAGAGATATTAGGCTAAGAGGTGGGATGTGTTGGTTGAGGGAACATATAGATCTCCCTGGAAAGGAGACATAGAATAGATTTTATGAGAAGATAATGGCAGGAATAGCTGAGAATTGTAGAATCAGGTGTGGAAGTGAAGGAATGAAGAGAAAGCTAGAACTGAGGGGATTTGAGGGGTGTTAGGGAAACGTAGCATAGTGGAAACTTTCTTAAATATATGAAGGTGGTCTTAATGAAGTCTCCAAATAATGAAAGAGATGGAGCCCCACCTGGACATCTCTTATCATCAGATAATGTTTCCAGTACAGGAATTGGACTATATTCAATTAAGTTGTTGGTCAAAGTCATCCCATGAAATTCTCTGAGCTGTTGTCAGAACAATAGGTCACTCCTCACAAATGGACAGAAAGGCCCCATTGCTGAAAACAACACATATAAAATCACTGAGTGTGGAGGGTTGAGCTGGTACTTACATAGGACTTTCCCCTTCATATTCTAGTGTCTTTGGTACAGGAAGGTATTCTGCAGACAACCAGAAGAAAAACTTGCACAGTAGCACAGTCACAAACTGTCCTGCCTGTGAAATATGTTAGTGTAATGGTGGCACATAACCTAATGAATGCAACCAACCAATTTCTAATTTGACTTAAAGTCTTCTCCACAAGACAGAACCATACCCAACACTGCTTGGGTGACCAAGAACTCGGTAGTGCAGAGGCCTAAAGTAAAACTAAATACTGCTAGTCTTTAAAAGGTAACAATAAAATGACCTCTAATGATGTTCTGCTATACTCATAGATTCAGCCATCATCAGAGAGATTTCCTCCTGCAGCAGATGGGAACAAATATAGACATTATTTTTGTTTACAGTCAGACATTACACAGAGTGAGATCTTGGAATACACAGCTCTTAATGAGATATCACCATACCCCTCCTTCATAGCTCAGGGAACCTTATGGTAGAGGAGGTAGAAAGAGTGTTGGGGGCCAAAGTGTATACCAAGAAAACAACTAAGTCAATTCATAGAGACTGAAGCATCAAGCACAGCCCTACACTGCTCTGCACCAAATCCTCTGTATATATTATAGCTTTCAGCTTTGTACTTTCATGGGACTCCTGATGTGTGAACAATGTGTCTCTGACTCTTGTGCCTTCTGTGGGGGCTATATTCCTTCTGTTGGTCTTTCGATGTGATTTTTTGTTTTATCTTATTCTATTTTATTTTGTTAGGATTTGTTGTTATCATTTAGAAGTCTGTTCTTTTCTCTAATGGAAAGGGAGTGGATCCAGATGAGAAAGGAGATAGAAAGTAACTGGGAGGAATAGGGAGAGGAAACTATAATCAGGTTATAGTGTCTGAGAAAAGAATCTACTTTGAATAAAAAGGGAGAAAGGCATCTTATTGCTACAAGTGTTGAAGTCAATCATGTCTCTGGTCATGCCATGAGCAGAAGCTGGAGATTCCACAAAGGGATGTCTGGCTTTCTCTTATATCTTCTACCCTGAGGAGAACCCCTTTCCAGGAAACCATGCTGAAACTGAGAGACACCTCCACATTGGGAATGAATGACCAGTTCACTGACCACCTCTCTTCCCCCATCCAGTGAACTTTATTAACTTCAAGGCTATGAGGGATGTTTTTCTACTCCAGTCTTCATAAGACTTAGCCTCACATGTTACCTCCTTGGTTTCCTGAGACATCCCACAATCCTTAGGTCTGGATAACTTGATCATGCCACTCTACCCCTTGCTTCTATTGTCACATCTCTATTCTGACTCATCTTTGTCATTTTTCTCTTCCAAAGACCCTTAAGATTATACTACCTCCATAATCCAGGATAGCCTCTTGTTTTCACTAGGGTTTCTGTTGTTATGAAGGGACACCATGACCAAGGCAACTCTTACAAAGGAAAACATTTATTTGGGGTGCTTGTTTACAGTCCAGAGATTCAGTCCATTATCATCATGGTGGGAAGAAAGGTAGCATGCAGGCAGATGTGATGCTGGCTACATCATGATCAGAAGGCAACAGGAAGTGGACTGTGGAAATGGGCATGACTTGGGTATATGTGAGGCCTCAAAGGCCACCTTTACAGTGACACACTTCCTCCAACAAGGTCAAACCTACTCCAACAAAGTCACACCTCCTAATAGTGCCACTCCCTATGAGCTTATGCAGGCCAATTACATTTAAACTGCCACACCTCTTTCTCAAAAACAACGTACCACATCTACAAAACCCCTCTGCCACCAAAGCAAAATATCCATAGGATTTAGAGGCTGGGATGTAGATTATCCAGCCCACCAAGCCTCCATTTTAACATGCTGCTTCTCAACATTGGCTTTATTTTGAAAATTAAAATGAGTATTGCATATTTGTTCTAAACGTTTTTATTCTACTCTCCAAAGTGGCTCAGTCTATACATCACTCCTTGATGTTCCACTGTTAGTTCAATCTTTAATCATCTTTGCCATCACATAGCTGTTATGAGCCGTTCTGGCTTCTGTCCCTCCCAAAAGGCTACTGAAATGTATTTTCAAAAGCAGCAGCCCAATCTGTTCCTGCCCAATAGAAAATAGAGACTCCCCATGGCCTTAGTAATGAATTATAAACCCACTCATATTTGGCCTTGGCTCCCTCAGTCATCTTCTACGAGTTCCCTGAATGAATTCGCAAAGGCAGTGATATGAGCATCTTGCAGGTTTCTGAGTGTGCTGTGCACCCCCACTTCTCCTGCATTCTCTCTGCCTGGAGGACCCATCCCCTTTCTCCATCTGACCTACTTCTGTGTTTCCCTCAAGACTCAGTCCATTCATACTTTATATCTTCTCGAATGCCTAACCTGACCACGTTCCTATGGTCTGCATTTCTGCCCTGCAGAATTCTGCAGAATGTATAAAAAGGGGGGTGGGTCTACAAATTCTTTGTTCAAGGCCCTGTATTATAAGTTGATTTACTTGTCTGCCAGTGTCTGTTCCTAGTAATTCTTGTAGGTATTAGCAATGTCTCCTTTTTATAGATGTTGGCAGAGGCCTGACACAAATTTATCCCTTAAAATAGTTTCCTGTCTTTTGTTAAGATTAAACTATAATTTGCTTTGGTTTGTTTCCCTTTTATTTAGCAGCTTTTACTACTCATTCTTCAAAGCTCTTATAACAGTTTTTCCAGACACCTTCATGTATGTGGTATATGTGTGTATGGTGTGCACACACATATGTGCAGTGTGGGGTGCGCGTGTTCAGAGTTTTAAGGAAGTAGTTGACTGTCCTCTATTGCATTCTGCCTTATTTCTTTGAAGCAGGATCTCTTGCTCATGAAATTCATGGTTTTGTGTCAAGGCTGTCAGCCTGTACTGTAAGCCGCAGAGATCTTCCTACCTCTGTGATGCTCACTGCTAGACTTACGTGCCTGTAAAAGGGCTTTCCTGGCTTTTACGTGGGTGCTTTCTTTCAAACTCCCATTGTCATGCTTGGGCAGCAAGTGCTTTTAAGCTTTTCTCCAGTCCCTACAATCTGTACCTTTTAAGCTCATTATATTTTTCCAGTTAGCAGTTCAAGTTTCAAACACTGGAAAAGAAGTCACATCCTATGGCTTTAGTGCAATGGTTGGTTTTTACACTGCATAATGCTATCTCATAGGTGATCTACCTGACTATGTGATGTGGTTGGGGTTGACACTGGAGCGTCCTTATTATCAAGCCTTGGAGGAAGTATGAGTAAAATACTATATTTAGTTTTGCTGATCTAATTAATATTTGCGGGTGGCTTTTAAGGAGTACGATGCTCTGTACATTTAGACACACATCAGAAGGGTTCCTTGTGAAATCCAACCACTCAAGTGGCCAAAGAGAGCTTCTGGCCTGTTACCCACCACTGTCTTCATTTTTATGGGTGCATACTGATGGAAGCTAAGTTGATCATTTAGAATATTAAGTCCTGGACACTCGATGATAAATGTGTCCCTATGTGACTGTTATGGATGCTGCTTAGTAAGGAATGCACTTCTCACAAAGACACTGTGAGAATTAAGGAATGGTTACAGTACTCTTGGAAATGGAAGGAACGCTCCTAAAGAATGCAAGCAGTCACGTGCTTCCTGCAAAGGCAAACCATAATTTACACTTTACCTTAGGCATAATTGTTAGGCTCTTACTTATTTATTTATTCATTTACTTATTATTTTGGTTTTTGGGGATGGTAACACCCATTTATTCTTCCCTAGGGTCATAAAACCACAAGAATTTTTCACAAAAATAGTCTTTAAAATATGTATTTACCCTCTTATTGACCTTTTAAACTAGCTCTTTACTACTGTGGGGTATTATAAGTTGTTCTAAATTTGTTTTGTATGCTGTGGCTACATTTTCCCTCTGCATTCATTCATAACCCCCATTAACTTCCATGGGAATCAAATCTACCTACATCAAAGTGAAAACTGGCTCATGCATGTTTAAATCATGATTAAAATCTATTCATGATGAAATAAAATGTAAAAGCTAAAATTCCAAAAGAAGCTGTATGGAAAAACATGGGACCATGTTGTGTTTAATTAAAGAAGTTCACATCTGCGGATCACTAAACCAGCTTAGCGGCCCCCAGCACTATTTCCAATATGTGCTCCATCTCAGGTTATTTACTGTAAAGCACCCACATTATAAAGTGAAATGTGTGTGACTTAGAACTGTCCCTCAAAACTACACTTAACCCCGTGTGCCTTGACTCTGTTATAAACACAGAAGACAAGAGCCATTGCTTGGGCTCACACTAAGTTACCTGTGGGTAGAATTTGATCGTACCTATTTATTGCCATATTTTTAAATTATGCCATAAACACTTGAAAGTTTTGCATCCAGAAGACTGCCTACATCTATGCCCATGAAAATTGAGTAATGGAATTCCAAACAGTCCAATTTTTCTTATGAAAGCAGACCTATGTAGCGCCTATCCCTCTCTAAGAACATCACTAGGAGGCAAATGCAAACTTTACATACATATTTCTATGATCCTTTGAAATGTTTGCTTTGAAATACAGATATATCATACATGCAAATAAATACACTAATTCACCCATGCATTTAATGAGATGAAGTCAACTCTACACCCCACAGCAGTAAGCGCAATACTAAAATTCATTTCCATTTCATAAGTAAACATCATGCACTTCTCAGATAAAATGTGAAAAAATAGGAATCTAGGTGATTTTCAAACACTGTTTAAAATAAATGGATCTTAACAGAAATACAGTTGTCCCTTCGTATTCACAGTGGCTTGATTCTGAGACCCCCTGATGATACCCAAATCCACAGATGTTCAAGTCCCTTCTGCAAAATGCTGTAATGCTTGCATATATCCTACACACATCGTCTCATATACTCTAAATCCATCTGCAGATTACTTTTGATACCTAATATATTGCCAATGCTATGTGAAAGATGTTACTCTGCATTGTTCAAGAAATAATTATGAGGAAAATATATCCACATACACTCTATAGAGACACAGTCATACAGGCCCAACTATATATAACATAATACAGCAGGAAGGATGCTCAGTTGCTGGGGACAATCTGAGCTATGAAGCGGCAGGCGGCTACAGCAGGGTGTGCCTGCACATCACAGATTACAGTGATACTCTGCTCATATAAAATTCATTCTTGCTATTTAGAAGTTTATGAAATTTTTATATGTATTGCCATCTGCAATTGGTTGACTCTGATAATCTGGAACACCAGGATACAGAGGGCCAACAGGATGCAGTCCCTCCACAGAGGCGAGGGGAGGAATGTGCTCAGCTGCCAGAACAGTCCTTAGTCTTAAGTTAAGCAAACACTAGTGGATGAAAGAAAGCTTCATGAAAGGAGCAAAGAAAATTTAGCAACCGGAGGTGCCTAAGACACAGCCAGGAAGACTTGTTTCAAATATGTGTAATTAACAGACATGTAAGCTGACCTCCCAACAGATTTTGTAATATGCTATTTTAGGCACACATTGACCTTCTTTTCCCTAAACACATTTAGTAGGACAGAATTGTGCTGTCTGAAAGTCCTGAAGACCTTCACCATTCCAAATTCTCTTCGACCTCTGCCTCGCCTTCTCCTCTGAAGCAGTTACACTGTGTGTCCTCAAATGCATGTACCTTCCAACACCTGTTTCTAGATAGTGAAAAAAATAGTCACACAATACTAACTTTTTCGTAGACCCGTAAAATGATTTTCTAATACTCTTTTTGATTGAATATAGATTACTTTTTCATACAATATATTCTAAATATGGTTTTCCTTCCCCAACTCCTCCCAGATCTTCCCTATCCACCAATTTTACACTGTTTCTTTGTCGCTCTCATTAGAAAACAAGGGGATACCTTTAAAAAAAACAACAAAATAAAATATGATAAAAAAGAGAAACAAACTAGATAGAACAAAAGCAAGCAAGCAAAAAGAATGAGTCAAAGGAAAAGTATAAGAAACATATACTGACACTGAAACATACTCACATTCCTTGACACAAAAAGCCCCTAAAACAAAACCAGAAACCAGAAAATATAAGCAAAAGACCTGTGAGGGAACCTGAAGAGAAACATACATGGATCCCCCTGGGAAGGGGAATTAGACAAGATCGCCTGAGAAAATTGGGAGCATGGGGTTAGGGAAAGAAGGAAGGGCAGAAAGGGAGGAGGGAAGAGAAGGGGAGGGAACAGGATGGTCGAGATGAAGGAAGAACAGAGATGGAGAGCAAGGAAAGAGATATCTTGATTGAGGGAGTCATTATGGGGCTAGCAAGAAACCTGGTACTAGGGAAATTCCCAGGAATCCACAGGGATGACCCCAGCCAAGACCTTAAGTAATAGTGAAGAGGCATTAAGCAATGCCTGAACAGGCATTACTCTGTAGTCAGATTCATAACTATCTTAAATGTACTCATAGAAGCTTCATCCAGCAACTGATAGAAGCAAATACAGTGATCCACACCAGAGCACTAGGCTGATCTCCCAAAGTCCAGTTGAAGAGTGGGAAGAGTGAGAACATGAGCAAAGATGTCATGACCATGATGGGGACACCCACTGAAACCAAGCTGACCTGAGCTAATGGGAGCTCACCAACTCCAGCCTGAGATCGAGGGAACCAGGTCCTCTGAATGTGGGTGACAGTTGTATGACTGCAGCAGACTGTGGGGCCATTAGCAGTGAGACCAGGAACTATCTCTTCTACTTGTTCTGGCTTTTTGGAACCCGTTCTCTTTGGAGGGATACCGTACTCAGCCTAGATATAGTAGCCAGGACCTTGGTCTTGCCTCCAAACAATGTGCTAGACTTTGATGACCTCCCCACATCTTAAAGATCATTCTTCACAAGACTATGATATAGAAGAATTAAAGAATTTCTCAACCAATAAGAAGTATAATGAATCAGTTTGTCTAGTCCTCTCATTTAAAAGGTAGAGAAAATCATTTTTGCTACCCTGTTTGCTTGTGAGTATCAACATGACATCTAAATCATATATGTTCCCATTTCATCCCTAGAGAAGACTTTTGGGAATTTTCCCTCTCATAACGCCATTATATCGAGAGCATTGTATACATGCTTGTCTTCTGCTCACTTCTTGATCAACTGTCTGAAGCAAATTCAGTATAATGACTTAGGACCCAATATTGAGTAAGACAATGTTCCCAACAAACTAATAGGAGTTTCTCTTTGGCTGGATGCACTTATTCATGAATAATAACTTGTCTTTACTTACTTTTTAACCCTATGACCTCTGGAAGGGCATTATTCTGTCTCTTCAAGCTCCACCATCATCAGGAATTAGGATGGTACTAGAAACACAGCAATCAGAAAACAGTCCTTAGAGCTTTCCTAGCAATGCATGCCTGAATTCCCAGCATTCAGTGGGGTATCATTATATGTTTGTGACCGCCTGGTCTACGTTGGGTGTTCCAGGTCAGCCAGGGTTATAATGTAAGACTGTCTTAAATAGTAAAAATTCAAGCAAACAAGAAGGACAAAGACTTAAATTTATAGATGGCCTAAAAATTGCTAAGTTTCTGGTCTTTGGTCTATCTGTGCCTTTTTCTCTCAGCTTCACTCTGAACCCCTTCAAACCTGACTGCCTTCAGATTTCTCCCTCTCTTCCTCCTCCCTGAAGCCTTTGCAAACAATTCTTCTTACATTGCAAGACCCCTCATGCTTCATCTTATTCAGACCTCGCCAGAGCCTTTCTTGGCACCACTGTCTAATGCCAAAATGTGGTTGTTGTCTTATACTGAATAGTTTCACAAAGTAACAACTTTAATTCTACTTTTATTACTGAGATATTGTAATTAATGCTTGCCTCTCCCATATATCTGAATCTTCATAAGAACAAGAAAATAGACATGTGTTTATTTAAAATTTTTACACTATTTTTATTTATCAATGTGTTTTAAGACAACTACAGCACCTAAAAAGACAACAAAATTTGTTGAATGGACTTAAAGAATAGGTAAGAGGATGAATAGATAGGTTTGCATATATTCTTCTACAAACATTTGGCCTCATCTACAGACTGCTACAAAGGAAGGTTGCTATAAATTTAACACAGAAATAAGACTATGCATACATTGGTTTTGTGTACTAGCTTAAGTGGAACTGAATCATTAAGTCATAATAAAACTACCCTTGCATTAAAAAAAATATATGCAATTAATAATGTTGACTTTTTTCCAATGCTGGTGCAGCCCACAACTCATGTCTATCATTAAACTTTCCATTCATTCTCTAGTCACTAACCTTGAGTTGATGCTGTCTGATGAATTCTGCTCTCTTGGGTTCACTATAACACAGTAAAACCTTCCCTCCACTATTGGGACGTTTAGCAACATTTCCCATTATATGCAAGTATCACCTTTTGTGATTTTTGTGGGAACCCCATTCCAACAGTAGTGTTATCTGAGAGAAGCTTGACTTATGTTAAACCCAAAGTCAGGCAATATCCATGATACAGCAGGGGTATGTTGTATTTTATGACTTAAATAAAGAAATATTTCTAAAAGCACATACTCCGTGATAACAAGCTTAACAAAAAGAAGCCTAGGGTTATTGAAACACAGGAAATTTGAGCTTGAAGAGAATTTAGATGGTTTAGAATTATTTGAAGACCATATGAAGTAAGGAATCTCCTTCTAGCTGTAATTTAATACCTGCTATCACTATAGGGATACACAGAGCAGCTGAGAAATCTTCCTTCTTCATGACTCATATTCCTATACAGAATGTTCCTAAACTCTATGCTCACTGAATGAAAGTCTGTAACTAAAGTTTATTTAGTTATTCATTACTTAGTGCATAGCAAAAATACCAATGATTCTTCAGAGTTATGATGCTAAAGCCTCGTGTATTACCACTCCTCTTAAGATGAAAAGATACATTAGTGTTATATATCTACTGTTATTTGCAAATTTGGAATTATTAAAATTACATATCTAATTACCACTTGTAGATACTATCAGTTGCTCTATATTTCATAATCCTGGGTTTTTTTAAAATACAAATAATTTATTATTTGAGCTGCTAAAATTTTTAAAGTAACAATTGTTATTCCTTATTCTCTGGTCCCTTTAAGAGCTAACCATGCCCACTCCCAGCCACTTCTGACCTCCCTTGCTGTCATCTTAACTCTCTCTTTTTCTATCCCCTGTCTCTTGGCATGTGCACATGTGTCTCTGTCTCTCCCTATGTTTTTCTCCATGTCTCTCTGTTTCCCTCTTCTTTAAGTAATAAATGTCTCCCTCTTCTTTAAGTAATACTGTGTCCTGTGAGCCTTTTATCCGCTGTACCCGCCCTCATGACTCGCCCGCTGCATGGCGGGACCAGCCTGCCACCCTGGAGATCTTGCAGGGACCCACAGCCATCCTTGTCGGACTAGCGGCTGCTCTGCGAGCCTGCCAGGGAACACACCCGCCTTTTAAAGAACAATAACAATTAAAGTTATTTTATGTTAAAAATTCATTGGAAGCTCAATTTATTTGAAAACTGAAAGAAATTTATGCCCAGAAACGTTGTAAGTACTATTGTCTTGATCCACTATATTTTATATCCAGTGGTTCAAAATGTATTACACTATCTATGAAATAATTTTACAAGTACATATCAATTTTACTGATCATTGAAATGCTATAAAAATTAATTTTGAAAGTCAAAACTCAAGTGATAATAAATGCAAAAGATATGATCTAATAGTATAGCATAATGAGTATAAATTTCATTTTTATTTTTATTAATTTTAATTAATCACCTTAATTAATTAGCTGTGTGCATGTGTGTCTGTGTTTGAACATGTGCATGTGAGTACCTATACTAAAGGGAGACACAGGCATCAGCTTCCCCTGGAGGTAGAGTTTCCAGAAGATGTTAGCATTGCTACATGCGTGCACACTGGCATCCTGTAAAGAACAGTACAGGCTTTGAATCTACTGAATCATCTCTGCAGCTTCTTCTGTTATTTCTTAAGTAAAATACATGACAGCTTTTATATTTTAGTCTTTATATTTTAACATGAAAGAAAACTTTGTGTGTGATGGAAGTCATAAATAATGAATTCTCTTTCTCATGGGTGGTCATGAGGTAAGTCATGAATTTTATATTATACTGACTAAAATTTCTTTAGAAATTCTTAAATTTTAAAATAAATTTAAGTTGGGTGGTGATGGCACACACCTTTGATCTCAGCACTTGGGAGTCAGAGACAGGCAGATCTTTGTGAGTTTGAGACCAGCCTGGTCTACAGAGCAAGTTCCATGACAGTCAAGTCTACTCTGTCTCGAAAAAACAAACAAACAAACAAAAAAACGAAGGAGAAAAAAAGGAGATCTTAAAAGAGAGATAATGAAATTGATAATTACAGTGTTTGGTAGGAAAATGACATCTCCAGGCTGTGTTCTCTGATTTTAGGACTGAGACTTTGAAACTCCTGGGTAGACAAGATCAACATGAACTCTCACTAGGCATATTTCATGGACACTTTTCCTCCCATGACACTTGACCTGGGCAAAGGAGCACCTTTTTCTATTCCAATGGAAATTTTGATAAGCCTTTTGTGAAATAAAAGTCAATAAGGATTCTTTTCTCTAAAATATACAGCTTTAAATTGTGATTAAATAGTTGGGAGTATCATATGAACAGGCTCATGTGTGAGCATGAAATAATTTGCCTCAGAGCAACTCTCTAATGCAGAATGACATGGGAAATCAAAGGCTAACTCTATTTTATATTTCTAAATGTGGTGATACATGGAACACTCTAACTGTAACATTGTTCTCATGTAGGATTAAAAGAATATTTTGTTCAAATGATATTTAGACTAAGATCAAACATTCATCTGCCATGGTAGTGAGTAAAGACTCTCAGTATAACCTCAAGCAGGTATGTAGACACACACTAAGCAAGCTGACTTTACAAGGGTCAAGAGAAACTGCAAAAACTAAACAAGAAAAAGAAGGCACAGCTTTTAAAAAAACAAAAGCAAGAAGCAAATAAAAACTGAAGAGATGAGGTATATAGTAACAAGACATGAAGATTAGGTCAGTCTTTTGGGATCTTGACTCAAATATCTGGGTGGTCTCAGGAACGTCATTTAACTTATCCATATTGTCTTATTTGAAAAAAGGAAGCTATTGAGCGTGCCTGTCTCACAAGGATGTGATAACTAACTAAAACAGGAATACACTTCAAAGAACAGGACAGATGTACAGCCACATGATTTTTCACAAAGGTGCCAAAAATACACATTGACAAAACTATAACTTCTTAAACCAATGGTTCAGAGAAAATTAACTACACATGTATGTAACAATGAAATTATACTGCCATCTTTTACACTACGTGAAAATCAATTTCAAAGAGTTCAAAAACTAATATAAAACCTGAAATTCTGAAACTGTTAGAAGAAAAAGGAGGGAGATGGGGAGCTTCCTGATACAGGCACAGGCAAGGATTCTCTGAAAAGGACTTCAGTCAGCTATTTTACTTACACAGACAAGATCCATCTGCCTAGCCTAGGGATGGTACTGCCCTCAATGAACTGTGTTCTCCTCCATTAACTAGAAATAAAAACATAAAAACCACAGACATTCCCAAAGGTCCATATGATGGGTGCAGTTCTTCAGTTGAGGGTCCTCTTCCCTGTGTGTCAGGTAGAGAAGGAAGATCAACCATCACAGACTGATTCATAAAATAGGTATATGTGACATGAGAGCAGAAGTGAGAACCACCTTCTGGGGAAACAAATGTGATTAATAGGAGCAGAGAAGGACCAGGAAGGTGGGCAGAGGGCAGATGGGGGATGTGTTCAATGTTTAATAGGCACTCATAAGAAAATTTTGAATAAAGTAACTAAAACTTAAAAAAAAAGTTGCTCACAGCTAGCACTGTATATTTATTAGTAGCAAATACCTTTTGAAAATACGTGTGGCCTATTCTGATATGTTGAGAGAACAGCAAGAAAATATTATGTAATATGTCCTTTCTCCATTGGCCAAATTTTTCTCAAATTTCACAGTTCAAGATTTTTTTAAGGTACAATATAATGTGGAAAAGCTCATAAGATGCCTGTTGCCTGGATAATAGTTAAAATCCCTGGCTGCAAATTCTCAAATGCCTTTAAAATCCTCCTATGTGGCCTTGACTAGCTCATGGAAGCTCTCTGGGTCTCAGCTCCCGAGTATCCAAAGAAAGCACCTAATAGTGTCTACCTCATAAAACTGTAGTGAGCCTCAAATAAGGTAGAACACAGAAAACACTCAGCAACAGAAACTCAATAAAGTCAGCTGTTTTTATTGTCACATATACTATGCTCAGGAACACATGACCTACCTGACATATACCTATATTAACATTTCTACAAAGTAAAGGGCACAAGTCACACACTTAATGAATTACTAAGGAATGTATATAAATTTAGAGCCACATTTTTACTGTCTCAATATTCTTAAAGACAAGTATGTGTTTGCCATACCATTGTTCCCAAAATCATCTAAAAGTTAAAGAGAATGAGCCAACAGCACTGTGAACTAATTTGGATAATTGCTTCATTTTATTTTGACTGCATTCTTGGCTTCCACAATGTGCTCTCAAAACAGATGTCTAGGTAAAGATAATGCACTTGGTTTCTGATGTTCCTGTTATCTCTAATGCTTGCCAGACTTCCATAGCTTGCCCATGACTGCTAAGATCTGAATGTCACATTGCCTGGTCAGCAAGGTTACCCGAAGAGCTGAGGCAATGCCTATACAGGTTTAGACACTAAAAGATTCCTGACCACTGCTCAGAGAATTTCTGCATGCACTTCCCCCAACCAATGTCTCTCAGTGCACAATGGGTTCTTAGAAAACTACTCACTTCCTCTGTAAACTGTCTTCACTGCATCAGTGGATACCAAGAAAAAGACTTGTACTAAACTGTTTTGTGTGGGTTTGTGTTATCCAGTCTAACTTTAGGAAGTATTTCAAAGAGAACTGACTCACCACGGAAGTCAAGCTTTTGTATACCTTTGTTGCTTTCGGAAACAGGACAGCATGACACAGTATTAGTGTTAGGCAAAGGAAACCTGTCTTCAGTCGGGTTGCATTGTGAATTTACTCTCCTTTGCAATGATGCTACCCTGCTGAAGGACCATGAGCATGCCTCAAAGACACTCGTTATTGTTAATAAGTGCACATTTGAAAGTCAGTAGCTTCAAGTGCTGGTCCGGTCACTGCTGGTCACAGTGAAAGCTGAACTATGACTCATGAACTATGACTCTTCCCTTTCAAATATGTTAAAGTGAGAAGTGAGTTCGATTAGAGATACAAAAACTAAATCTAACACTCTCACAAAATATGAAAGGAATGTGTGGGATCTTTATCATCCAGTATGGCCTGAAGTTCACTAGAAAGCTCATGGGGGCAGCTTTCTTCCTCGGATCGCACCCACTCATGCTGCTTTAGCCAATGGATCTGCTGTTGGCTGTTTATCCTGGTTTTTCGTTTTTATTTAATTAAAATACCACTGCATCATTTTTTCTTCTCCCCCTTCCATTGCCTTCCATGTCTTCCTTCGTCCCCTATCCCTTCCAAATGTGTGACCTTCTTTTTTCTCAGTTTGTATGTGTGTGTGTGTTCACATGTGTGTGCAAAGAGATACATGACTGGAACTTACTGAGTCTGAATTGGAATTACTTATATTTGGACATTTTTAGAGTTGGTTATTCCTCTCTCCAGTTCTTAATTGCCTGTTTCTCTAGGGATGGGGCCTGGTGAAATTTTCCTCATTCACGTTGGCGTGCCAATCGGTATTGTCATTGTTCGAGTCTTGCTCTGACAGCCACGTTGTTGAGATTGCATGGGTGCAACTTCCTTGTCATATCTAGAAGACATAATCTTGAAGCTGATTTCTTCATCCTCTGACAATCTTCCCGTCCCCTCTGTCAGCGTTTAAGCTTCAGGCTTTGCTCATGTCCCAGTTTCCTTCCCCCAAAATTTGTTTAATCTGCCTAGTGATCATATTCTTCATTTCACACTCTCATGGATGGGGCTCTCTCCGGGAAGCTATTCTGCTGTTATATATAGTCCCTTGGGTTTTATTAGCATCCACAAACTAGATCTGCTGTGCAGCCTCTTCGGATGTAATGTATGATTCCATTGGTTTCATAATATCCACACTCAAGCTTATCACGCCTGACTTTACATTCCAATGGCTTCTTTACTTCGGTGCTTCCCGGGGAACCAGACTTGACACAGTCTGCACCTCGCATGCCAACTTGTTTTGGCCATGGGACATAGGTAAGTGTGACAACAGCAGCTCTGGAAAGAGCTTTCCACACCAAGACTCAGGGTCTTGACATGCTCTTTGTATCTATCTATCTATCTATCTATCTATCTATCTATCTATCTATCTATCTATTTTTATCTCTATCTCTATCTCAGAGCTTGGGACACATTAACAGAGATGTCCAGACAGTGTCCAGGAAAGGAAAGAATGGTGGAGAGGTTCAGTAGCTACTTAAGGTAAATGTGTGAGAGAAGAAGCCATGAGTTCAGTCAAGAACAGGTGGTTTAATTATAACAAATCATAGCTCACTATAGTCTAAGGCACTACCATTTGGGATGATTATCAAACACTAAAGAATACCTAAGGTGCCTGTTATGAGATCATAACAATGGTAGTTCAGTGGGAATTCTTGTTACTCTGGTGTACTTTTTACACGGAGTGCTTGTTACTCTGATGTACTATTCTCCTGCTGCTTTCAGTGATGCAACTGTCTAAACCATGAGCATGTTTCATATTGTTTATGTCTTCTCTATCATTGACTTAATGCCTTATTTCCCAAATCTAGAACTTCATGGACATACTAATTGCTTGTGGAAAAAAAGAATCAATGGATGAGAACAAAGAAGGTAAAATAAAGAAGGAAGAGGATAGTTAAGCTAAGCAGAAGTAACAACTTGAGCTAAGGGGTAGAGGACTTGCTACCCAGGTATGAAGTCCTAGGTTCAATCCACAGAACAGGTTGGTGTGTTAAATGTAAGACCACAGGCAAAGGTAACAACATGGATATTTTTGTACATTTGGCAAAGACAAAAAAAAATGTTCAGCATCACTAACTATGTCTGAAATATAGGCCAAGCTAAATGCTTGGAACAATTTCTACTTTGCCTTTAAGATGATAGGCCATAAAACAGAAATGGCTGTCCATAGGAATCTGCTGTTATGTGCTGACATCACCTCTTTTCCAACTCGGGCTTTTATAAGAAGAGAGAATGCTATCAATGCAAAGCACTATCAATATATTTCCATACACGTTCCACAGACAGACTGGATTAAAGGAGATAGAGTCCCTGTTGAAGGGACGTTAGCAACAAAGTCTCACGTTAGAGAGATGGAGGGTGATTATAATTGATGGCAGTTTTAGTACTGTGGTAATGAGGACAAGGTAGGTTTTACCATTTCCCACTCCTATCTTTATCACTAAAATAGATCCAGGGTGTGCCGTTTTCTCTTATTAGTCTTTGTCATGTGGGTACGACACTGGAATGTTAATACCAGGGAGATGCTGGCAAAACAAAGTTTTGTGACTCCAAGCCTCTGGTGTGCAATAAGGTTGCTGTGCAGCAAGCAAACCACGTGTTCTTCATCTGCCTTAGTGCAAAAGGAACCCTTTTAGAGCGTTTGTCCTAGTTACAAAAGGGATTAAGTGGTAAATACTAAAATTCTACACATTTTCAATGAGTTCTCTTGAATTTCACCTTTCTTCTTGAAGAACGCTTCTTTTAATGCCACCAGTAAGTGTCAGAAAACTCTTGTGTGCGATCTATCAGGAACTCAGGACACGTGGGACATAAAGGAAAGTGGTAGGGCCACACTCACAAACATCTAAGTTAGACAGAGAATAAATCACAAGTCAGCTTCTCAAGAAACTATCCTGATCACTCAAATTAAAAAGAAAACAAAAATCAAACAAATGTAACAGAAGATGTCAATTTCTTGTTCCTATAAGGTTCCTTTACTCACTTCTCAAATTCATAAAATCTTTACTCTTTATCTACTACAACATCATTATTTTAAAAATCCACTAACAGGCAGTCCCTACAAACCAGTCAACAGGTGAGAGACCTGCCTGAAGGTTGGATCACGACTGCCACTACCCACTGAATTCTGCTACCGCAAGCCCACTCCACCACCAAACCCCACCCACCTCATCATCCTCTCAATAGCCAGCTCTTCCACACAACTCCAACAGACTCTATAGGCACAGGGACAACATACACCAGTCAAAAGAACAGGAGTAAAGACTGGACCTACCACCCAAACTCCAACAAACCTCAATTGAGATACCCTACCAGAATTGAAGACCTACCAATCAATGGAACTCTTGGTTATTCAGGCCAGAGGATAATATAGAAAACAGATTTTTAAAAAAGGAACAAAATTCCCATTCAACAAAGATAAATACAAAAATCAACACCCAGACCATTAATTATCCTAAATCCAGATAAGTAAATGCCAGCATAAGAATACTTCCAATAACAGAAAGGGCAATATAGCACCACCAGAACACTGCAATCTTATGACAGTAAGACCTGAACATCCCAATGCAGCTGGTACAAATAAAACAACATTAAAAATGACTTATGAATATTATGAAGGCTCTAAAAAAGAATTAAAAAATTCTCTTAAAGAAATCAAGGGAAAGGCAAAGAAAAAATTGAAAGAAATCAATAAATCCCTTTAAGAACGCCAAGGAAAAAGACACTCAAAAATGTGAAGAATATGGTTCAATACTTGAAAATTGAAATAGAAGCAATAAAGAAAACACAAACCAAGGGAATTATCAAAATGGAAAATCTGAGTAAGTGATGAAGAACTACAAATGAAAGTATCACCAACAGAAGATAAGAGATGAAAGAAAGAATCTCAAGCATTGAAAATACAATACAGAAAATAGATTCATTGGTCAAAGAAAATGGTAATTCCAAAAGATTCCTAACATAAAATATTCAGGAAACATGGGATACCATAACGAGACAAAATGTAAGAATAACAGGAATTAAAGAATGATAAGAAGTCCAGCTCAAGGGCACAGAAAATACATCCAACAAAATTATAGAAGAAAAATTTCCCAACCTAAAGAAGGTGTTGCCTATGAAAATACAAGAAACTTACAGAATACCAAATGGACTCAAACAAAAAAAAAGTTCCCTTGCCACATAATAAATAAAACACAAATCATACAGAATAAAGAAAGAATATTAGGAACTGCAAAGGAAAAAGGCCAAGTACCATATAAAGCATACCTATTAGAATTATACCTGACTTCTCCATGGAAACAATGAAAAGCAGAAGGACCTGGTCAGGCATTATGCAGACACTTAGAGACCACAGATGCCAGCCCAGACTACTATATCCAGTAAAGTTTTCAATCAACATAATGGCAAAAATGATATTCCATGACAAAAGCATATTTAAGCAATACATATACATAAATCCAGTCCTACAGAAAGTACTACAAGGAAAACGCCAATCCAAGGAAGCTAGCTACACCCACAAAAACACAGGTAAGAGATAATATCACACTAGCAAATTCGAAAGATAACGAAACACACAATACCACCGACAACAACAAAAATAAAAATAACAAGTATAAATAGTCACTGATCATTAACTTCCCTAAGTATCAATGGACTTAATTCACCTATGAAAAGACATAGGTTAACAGACTGGATACGAAAACAGCATTCATTCTTCTGCTGCACACAAACAACACACCTCAACTACAAAAACAGACATTGCCTCAGAGTAAAGAGTCGGGAAAAGATTTTCCAATTAAACGGACCTAAGAAACAAGCTGGAGTAGCTATCCTAATATCTAACAAAATAGACTTCAAACTAAAATTAGTCAAAACAGATGAAGATCATATTTCATATTCATCACAAGAAAAATTGGTCAAGATGAAGTCTCGATTATGAACATCTATGCTCCAAATGCAAGGGCACCATCACTTGTAAAAAAAAAAAAAAACAATACTAAAATTTAAATCACATATCAAGCCCCACACACTAATAGTGGGAGACTTTAGCACCCCACTCTCACCAATGGACAGGTCTGTCAGATAGAAATTTTTTTTTTTTTTTTGCCATATCTGACCCTGGAGGTCCTGCTGCAGCTGCAACTTGAATGTTTCAGTACTGGCTCCAAAGGAAGGTTTAAGGAATCACCAGGGAGGGACTAAGGCAGAACTGGCAAAGCCAAAGGAGGGAAGGGAATGTGTGTGGGAATCCTTCCCATGGCACTCCATCTCTTCCCATCATAGGCTGCCTTGTGTGAAAGCAAGGCTGGGGCCGGGAGGGGCTGGGGCATAAGTCCGGTTTCCCATGTCTGTGTTTTGGCCTCCTGTTGACTTGTACAGCAAGGTCTCTGCGTGGATAAGGCCCACCAGGTAAAGAGCAGAATGGGAGATGACCTGAGAGGCCATGGGACCTCTCCCCACTTCTCTCTTTCTGAGTCTGGGTCTCCTGTCAGATAGAAATTTAACAGAGAAAAAGGAACTAATAGATATCATGACTCAAATGGTCTTAAGAGACATACATAGAACATTCCACCCAAACACAAAGAAATATACCCTCTTCTCAACACTCCAAAGGACCTTCTTTAAAATTGACCACATACACAGTAACAAAGCAAACCGCAACAGACACAAAAGAAATTTAAATGACTCCCTGTATCTTATTGGATCATCATAACTTAAAGTTATAATTCAATAACAACACTAATTGCAGAAAGCTCATAAACTCATGGAAATTCAACAATGCTCAACTGAATCACCACTGGGTCAAGGAAGAAATAAAGAAAGAAATTAAAGGCTTCCTAAAATTCAATGAAAAAGAGAGAATGGCATAACCAAACTTATGGGACACAATGAAAGCAGTGATAAGAGGAAAGTTCATAGCACTAAATGCCTATATGAAGAAATTAGAGAAATCTCACACTAATGAGTAACAGAATAAATGAAAACAATAGAACAAAAAGAAACAAACTCACCTAGGAGGAGTACATAACTAGAAATAATCAAACTGAAGGCTAAAATCAATAAAATATAAACAAAACAATATAAAGAATCAATGTGACAAAGAGTTGGATCTTCAAGAAAATCAACAAGATAGACAAACTTTATCTAAACTAACTAAAAGGCAGAGAGACAATGTACAAATTAACAAAATCAGAAATGAAAAGAGGAATTTAACAACAGACACTAAGGAAATCCAGAGAATCATTAAGTCATTCTTCCAAAACCTGTAATCCACAAAATTGAAAAGTTTAAAGGAAATAAACAATTTTCTGGATAAGTATCACATACCAAAATTAAATAAAGACCAGATAAACAACTTAAATAGAACTATACTTCTTAAGGAAATATAATTAGTAATTAAGAGTCTCCTGACTCCAAAAAGCATAGGGTCAGATGGTTTCAGTACAGAGTTGTGTCAGAATTTCAAAGAAGAGCTAATACCAATTCTCTTTAAATTGTTCCACAAAGTAAAAACAGAAGCAACATTACCAAGTTCTTTTTATGAAATTACAGTTACCTTGAAAAAGTAGTAACAAAGAAAGAGAACTCTAGGCCAATTTTCCTGATGAACATTGATGCAAAAATATTTAATAAAGTACTGGCAAGCTGAATACAAGAAAACATCAAAAAAATCATCCACCATGTTCTAGAAGGCTTCAGAGATGCAGAAATAATTCAACATATGAAAATCAGTCAGTGTAATCCACCACATAAACAAGCTGAAAGAAAACAAGACACATGATCATCTTATTAGATGCTGAAAAATTCTTTGACAAAATTCAATATCCCTTCATGATTAAGGTCTTGGAGAAATCAGGGATAAAAGAAACATACCTAAACAAGACACATGATCATCTTATTAGATGCTGAAAAAGTCTTTGACAAAATTCAATATCCCTTCATGATTAAGGTCTTGGAGAAATCAGGGATAAAATAAACATACCTAAACATAATAAAAGGAATATACATCAAGTCAGCAACCAAAATCATATTAAATGGAGAGAAACTGAAAGCTATTCCACTAAAATCACAAGTAAGACAAGCTTGTCCACTCTCTCCATATCTATTCAATATAGTACTTCAAGTTCCAGTTAGAGCAATAAGACAACAAAAGGAGATCAAGGAGATACAAATTGGAAAAGAAGAAGTCAAATGTTTGCTACTAGCAGATAACATGATAGTATACATAAGTAACCCCAAAAATATCTACCCAGGAGCTCTTACAGCTCATAAATACCTTCAGTGACATAACTGCTTGCAAGATTAACTTAAAAAATATCAGCAGCCCTCCTATATACAAATAATGAATGTATTTAGAAATCAGGTAAGCAACACCATTAACAACAGTCACAAATAATTTAAAATGTCTTGGGTTAACTCTAACCAAGCAAGTGAAGGACCTATATGAGAAGAAGAACTTTAAGTCTTTGAAGAAAGAAATTGGAGAAGATGTCATAAAATGAAAAGGTCTTCCAAGCTCATGGATTAGTAGGATTAATGTAATAAAAATGGCAATTTTACCAAAAGCAATACCCATCAAAATTCCAATATAATTCTTTACGGACCTTAAAGAACAGTGCTCAACTTCATATGGGAAAAACAAAACACCAAGGATAGCTAAAACAATCCTGTACAATAAAGGAATTTTCGAATATCACCATCCCTGGTTTCAAGCTCTACTATAGAGCTGTAATAACAAAGAGAGCATAGTATTGGCAAAAAAAAGAAAAAAACCTGCCAATGAAAGAGAGAAGGAGGGATAGTGGAGAAACAGGCAAGTGTTGTATCTGACTGGAAGGTGCAAAGTACAACAAAAGTGAAGCTGGTTAAAGCAAAACAGGAAGCTCTGGGTGGGAGGTGGGAGCAAAGGGAGGTTAGCAAAGCATGGGATACTCGGGTGTGATGAGTACATGTATGGTGTGGGAGAATTATCTGTATTCTGTCAATCATGTATTTTAATAAAACGCTGATTGGCCAGGCAGGAAGTAGAGGCGGGTCAACCAGACAGGAAGTAGAGGCGGGGCAATGAGAATAGGATAAGGCTAGGGAGGAGGAAACTTCCTCAGCCACTCCTGTGCAGACCACCAAAGAGACAGCATGTAACCTGCCCAGCTGAAAAAGGTGCTGAGCTGTATGGCTAACATAGATCAGAATAATGGGTTAAGATAAGTCATAAGAACTAACAAGAAGCCTGACCTAATGGGCCAATCAGTTTATAACCTTATGGAGTCCTGTGTGTGATTTTTCCTTGGGAGTTGCCGTTTGTGGGGTACCGGGCCGGACAGAAACCCCAACAAGCCGGCCGTCATGTTACACATGTACTTAGCTTATTTTGCAGAAACTAATGACCTCCAGGCCTCTGCAATTGCTCTTAAATAAAAAGGCTTGCTTCTAGTCCACGTTCGACTATTTGGACACTTTGCCTATGGCATCCTTTCTCAGAGACTTGAGCTGATAAGAGTCTGGATTGCAACAATATGTTGGATCCCAACATAAAGACAGATATACATCATCTCTGCTCATATTAATTTGACTACAATAAATCATGAGATCATATCTAATTTTAAGGGGAAAATGTGACCTATTCAGTTGTCAAAAAATAGATTAAATGAATAACAGTAATGTCCACTAGAGTGTTACATTAAGATGAGAGATGAGAAGGCTGAAGAGATGGATCTGCAGGTAAGAGAACCTGCTTTTCTTCCAGAGGCCCTGAGTTCAGTTCCCAATGCCCATGTGAGGTGGGTCACAACTGTCTGCAACTCTAGTTCCAGGAGATCCAACACTTTATGGCCTCTACAAGTATCAGCATAGACACAAGCACACATAAATAAAAATAAATCTTATTATTAAAAAGAAGAAGAGATCTGAATAAGGAGATATGCATGGGAAGACTGTTCCAGGCAGGAGAAAGCCAGTGAGAAAGTGCTAACTGGAGTGTTCAAAACACATTTGGGAGACTGGGATAAGGAAGTAATCAAAAGATGAGAGGAGGTGAAATCAGCAGGGACAGGGCTGACACTCACCAGGGAGGACAGAAGTAGGGGTCAGGAAAGAAGGGAGGAAGAAAAGGAGAGACAGGGAGACTAGTGGAGGGAGGGAAGATGTTGACACCACTACAGATGTGTCTGGTTCCTCTATCATTAGACAATGACCTACCCTTGGTTAAATTTGAGCTAATTTTAGTTATTCTCATCTTAAATCAGCATATCCTGGGAAAAAATGAAGCTAGTTTTACCATCATAGAAGTGATTATCATCCAATAATCTAGATAAACTAATATGATCAGTGCATATGAAAGATATATAAAGAGCTATAAAATTTCTATGTACTGGTCCAGGCTAGGTGGCTCAGGAAGCAAAGGTGCCTGCTGACAAGACTGAGGACCTGAGTTTAATCCCTGCGATCCATATGGTAGAAGGAGAAAATCAGCTCCTATGACCTTCACAAGAATGTTGAATCATACTTAGGAACACACATACACGCACACACACACGCACACACACACAAAGAGACAGCAAGAATAAATAAATAAAATGTTGAAATAAGTCAACAAAATGATATTTCCTCATTCATTTAAGAGCCGTTTATGAAATTTCTACTCACATGATAAACAACTAAGGATAAATAATGAGTGTGCCCCGTGAAGATGGGGAAATATGGCTTGCCAAAGTGAGGAGATTTGTAATCCACACTGTCTGTTAAATAAAAGCAAGAGTCTCTGAGGTTGGGGAAAGAGTGAAGGTGCTAAATAAAGTATAGCTGGGCGGGAGGAAGGCAGGCAGAGAGGAGACAGAGTTCAGTCTCAGAGTTAGCAACACCCATCTTCAAAGTGCCCCACTACCAAGATGGTGGAAGCCACTTCAAAGTTTATATTATGTACGAGATGACCACTTGCTCTCTGGTTATCAAGCATTTACTAAGAGAGGAATATCTGCTGTCAGTATAATGGTAAGTGCTTATATTCAGAGGAAACTTCAACAGAACAAATGACATAGCATGGTCTCGCCCTCAACCACACCTGATTTCCATCCTTTCAGAACAGCTTAATTGACTTTCTGATGTGTGGTGCATGGAGTATTTGACTTAAACTTAATAATAAGCTGATTTTAAGGTTGTTTTCTTATATTATAAACTAAATATTTACTTAATATAGAAACATAGCATCCATGAAAGCAATGACCAGCAAGTCTCATCAGCACTGCATGAGATGGGTAGAATGATAACAGAAGTAACAGGACCCTACATCCATTTACCCATTTGTTTTTGGTTTTATTTTCTTTTGTTTTTTGCTTATTTGGTTTGGTTTGGGTTTTAAACTTGTTAGTTTTTCAAGACAGGGTTTATGTGTGTAGCCCTGGGTGTCCTGAAACTCATTCTCAAAGATCAGGCTAGCTTGAACACAGAGATCTGCCTACCTCTTACTTCTGAGTGCTGGGATTAAAGGACACCCATTTGTCAGTTCTTTCACTCTTTCGGTGTTTAGGGAATGATTACAAAGGATCAGGATTAGGTTAGAAAAGTAAATAAATAAGTCAATCTTCTAAGAAGTTCCTATCCAGTGAGACACACACCTTCCAGTGAACAGCAGGCTTAAAAGCATGGGAATGCTCTATAAAGCCCATGTCTGCCCAGAATAATGGAGCCCTGGCCTTCATCTGAAGACCTGGAGGAGGACGTCTTGAAGACAGAAACATTAACTGCATCTGAATGTTTGCAGCAGTGAATGCACTTAGTGGGTATGTTTGCTCAACGTGAGTGAAAGTGTACACAGAGCGAGGGTCAGCAGAGCAGGAGTGTTTGTTCCTTCCAGAGAAGTAGGTCCTGGAAGAGGTTTGCCCTTGAATCTCTGTTGATATGAGAGCTTAACTCGACAAGGAGATGAGTAAAGAGACGACTAGGTAGTGAGGAGGAAGAGAGATACTTTAGATCTGGGTTCATCATAAGACAAACTTGATCTTAAGGAAGAGGCATCCCTCATCACCTCCGCAGAAGTGAGAAAGTACAGAGCAATGACCTGAAGCTATGAAAACCCAGAGCCCCTCAGTTAATGCCTCAGAGTGTGTAACAAGCTTCAGTAAAAGTGCATTCCTCCATGAAACACTGGGGTTCTGAGATTTCCTGAAGGAGCCTCTGAAATGAAGGCTTCCGGAGGATCTCCTGCCATTGAGAGAACACCACAATGGCTCTATGGTTTTATCCACTAATACC